>NW_027432791.1:0-22598 GCF_044706935.1 Curcuma longa
GAACTGTAACTCATTATACTTTGTTTCTAGGTTCAATGGGATGAATCTTCCATCATAGCCTGGCCAGACAGGGTTTCACCATGGGAATTGGAGACACTTGTGGCGTCTAGTTTTCTACTTTGTTTACCATAATAACAACACTGGCTACTTAAATTTTGTGTGCTATGTAAAAATGCTAGAGCATGTGCTTGAACTTGGAAATGGATGATATTTTTTCTGCAATTTAGTGGAATATAAGATAGGCTAACTTTTATAACTATGGAATCTCTTTTCTACATTAAATTTGATGGTTCTTGAAAGCCAACGGGAATCTGATGTTAGTGCCTTTTACATGTTTTATTATCTGTTTCAATAATTTCTGCCTTTTACACTCAAGAGACAGAGTGATAACGGGAATCTGATGTGAGTTAGTGCCTCTTTCTGCAACTAACTTGTTCTTATGTGGTTATATGTGGTTGATGCATATCTCGTTACGTAGGAGTTATAGCATATGGCGGAAATGTTGAAAGCAATGGAGCAGAACATTATTATGAGTATGTTTGGATGCTTGAAAGAAATTCAGATATCCAGTAGTTTTAATTAATAGATTACTTAGTAGTTGGATAAGGTCGAAGTTCAGATTATTTATTTGATTATTCTTATAAATCTTGTTGCAAATACCCAATTCTAGATGATATTTATGCTAATTCTGTTTGACCAGGGAAATCTGAGCGCACACTTTCTGATTTTATCCATTTTTTATCACCAATTTGGATCTTGACCAATCAAGACTTGTAACAATGACTCTTGTGCTAATTCAATCCACATTCAACCATATGTTGCACACCACTTATCATCTTTCTACAAGAGAATATGTAAGAGATTGTTTGGAATGCTTTCTTTCACATACATCTGCTTTTGTTTCACTCCTTTTAAAGGCTTGATCTACTGAACGCCTATGAAAAAGTTTCTATAAAACCTTCAAGATGGCGTTTTTTGAGGAAAGTGATCCTACAATATGTAAAATAAATGTTTTGTATTGAGCTATATACAGTGTTAGGATGGGAATCATAAAAAGAGCTGCATGTCCAAGAAGAAAGGAAAAGAAGAGACAGTGAATTAAAGCCTACTGCTATGTTTACAATGGACTGTTTAAAGAAAGCAGATAAGAAGATCAATCTACTCTACCTGTTACATATGACTGATTATATTATCGGATATTCTTGTTTTCCAAGTAACTAATCTAGCAAGTTAATGGCTGGTGCACTTGCTTGTTCTGCCAGTTTTGCTAATGGCATTGGCGTTTTTGGTTTAGAGTGCTTTCTTCAATCCCAGTTAGTTGGGCACCACAATTTCCAGTTTAAGGAACTTGTGAATTTCATATCATCTTGGAATCACGTTAATTAATCATTGATGTAATTTTTAGTAGGTAGGATGTTGACTATCACCGATCTGATAATTTTGTAAAATTGACTGGCTCAAGAATCTTCCTTCAACAGAAGTTTCTGTTACCTGTATGCTGTATCTATTATTGCTTAGTGAGATTTCCCTGGCGAAATTCTGGTAGCATACTGGTTTGCTTGTAACTTAGAGACATGTTTTCAATGCTGATATGTAACCTTTGATTATGATAACATACAAATACAACCACATGCGTACAAGTACGCATAGCAAGCATATATAAATTCCTTCTTCAGGTTTTTCCTTTCTGTTCAACGAGTAGCTTGTGCTTTCTGTTTGCCTCAGTAGAGCAGAGGTAAATGCAACACATTTCCTGATTTTGGTGCACTTCAGCAATTTATAACCCCAACTACAAAGCAATAATACTGGATTGATAGGATGCATCTTTATTACTGGTTTGATATCATGACTAACAATTATAACCCCAATTACAAATTTGTGAAATACAATAAATTGAACTCAGTTATTTTCATCTGAAGAGAAAGCAACGCGTGTGACAACCCAAATTATCCAACACATCATCACCACAAATATTTGTCTAATTCTTCTCTTTGTTTTATCCAATTCAAAGAGTAACTTGAAATTTTAGGTCTTCAACTCCTTCATAGTATTCTCTGCACTTCTAGCATCAACCTCCAACTCCTTCATTACATTCTCTGCAGTTCTACCATCAACCTCCAACTCCTTCATTACATTCTCTGCACTTCTAGCATCAGCCTCCAACTTGGTTATTCTTCTTAGCAATCCTGGTATTATTTATGTTGATCTACTACACATCTCATCATCAACTCATGCCCAAAAACCACACCCCCCTCCATTCTGCAATTCCAAATTATTTATGAGATTAAATGCTCAAATTTTGCACAAAAGAAAGTGACAAATAATGTTAACTTTTCTCTACCTCAAATAGTGAACATATGGCAAATCTCCTGCCTGGGTTATCATCAATCCATGAGGTGATGATTTTCGTCATTCATCCACATCTGCATTTCGGTGTATTGGTGATGTAGTACTTAGGCATTTTTAACCTGCAAGGACAAACATATCTCATAAATTAAGAACCATTTTCCACTTCTTCAATCAGGCTGAGCTGAAACTTCATGTTTAGAGCATCCTCTGCAAAACTCCAAACATCACTAGAAAACTCAAACTCTAACAATATATGAATCAATTTGCATCATCCAGAAAAAAAAAACTTAGTTGCAACATTTCTATGAAACAGTAACCAACACATCTTAGGCACCTTACCACGGTCCAAACAAAAAATATGAGCTCAAGGGTGAGAACATAACTCCCAAAGCACAAGCTAAATGCAGTAAATTTCCTCAGCCAATTTGTTCTTCTATTACAAGTTCTTGTTTAACCCATTATCATGAATGTTGTAGAATGAATAAATATGTCATCATACGTGTATTCGTGAAATTTGGGTTACCTTCTGTTGCAATTCATCCATGCATCAAGCTTTAATCAATTTGGCCATGGGAAGATATTAAAGTATAAATCAATAAACATATACTTAAGCTTTTGGTTTATGTACTTTTCCAATCAAATATTTAAGTACCAACAATATTAACTGGGTGTCTATAAAAGATCATTTCTAGTAGACCCTGTCCATGTACCGAGGTGTAGAACATCAAATTTTCAAGTAGTCATCCTAAGACCTTTCAACAGCATGAATTCAAATAAACTTTATAATGAATCTAACTAAGGGCATTTAACTGAATTGAAAATGTGGCCCTTATCAATTAAGATATAGCTAACTCAATTAAATAGCATGGTAAACTACAAGATATTAAAAGTAAAGTAAGAATATAGTTGCTGATGCATTCTATGAAAGGCAGCACATCAAACAAATTCAATTGGGAAGAGGGAAGAAGTGAAGCCTCAAGCCGACGGCGATCGCGTTGGAGGAAGAAGAATGCGACGGCGGTGGTCGCGTTGGAGGAGGAAGAAAGTGGGCTGCGGCAGGCACAAAGGAGGGAAAAGGCCGTGCTTGGAGGAGGAAGAAGGTGTCGTGGCGACGATCGCGTTGGAGGAGGAAGAAGGGCGATGGCGGCTATCGCGTTGGAGGAGGAAGAAGGTGGGCTGCGACGGGCACAGAGGAGGGAAAAAGCCGCGCTTGGAGGAGGAAAGAAGATGTGGCGGCGGCAGTCGCAGAGGAGGAAGAAGGTGGGTTGCGGCGGGCACAGAGGAGGAAGAAGGAAAAGGGTTTCGAGCGCGGAGGAAAAAATTTCGACGAGCGCATAAGAGGAAGAAGGGTTTTTTCTCTTCGTCCTAATCCGCAGCGGTAGAAAAAAGTTTTTCCTCGTGGCATGGCATACGTGGACTGCCACGTATGTCATGTTACGTTTTCTGCTAAAATTTCATGCAGTGTATCAGTTCTCAGGATCAATTTGGAGAGCTTGAACTTTGATTCTTGTAGCATCGGCAATGAAGGATTATTAAATTTGAAAGGTTTGTGTTACTTTTCTAATTAATTCAAGTTGTTAGTTACATGCATTTCACCAACATGAAGCTTCGTATAATTTTTTCTCCAAAATAAGGTCAGCGGACAAACTTCTATGACATTCTTAATGTGTTTTCATTATGTTTCTTCTCTATATTTTAGTGTGATTTTATTTTAACTTTGATCAGTAACTTCAATATGAGTGTAGCATGTAAAATCTTGGTTGAACCACTAAGTAGATGTGTATCTCGACTGTGAAACTTCTACTAGGAAGAGAGTGAGCCAGAAGTATACTTCTAAGTGCGGAAGCATCATTTGCTGGCTTTCCATTTTTTTGTTAGAAAAGAAAAAGGCATGCAAGTTGTCCACCTTACAATGTCAACTTAAGTTACAAAATCTATTGCACCCTGATAATCATTATTATTCATTATAATGACAACTGAAGTTACAAAATCTATTGCACCCTGATAATCATTATTATTCATCATAAAAATTTCAAAATAGATGCAGCTAACACTTATGCAAACTAACTAACTTTTTTGCATGATATGAAAATAAATGAATCATGATAATTTTAAATTTAACTGTGATATGATTAACTAGATGAAATTGTACTCAAAATTGACATTTCCAAAAAATTTTAAAAAATTCTGATATAACAAGAGTGTGGGTACTATGCACTGCAAAAAATAAACAAGTCATCATAAATTTGTAGAGAACCCATTGAAACAAGCATATCACTATATATAGAAAAATAGATTCTTCACTACATTAGCTATATGAATCGAAACACAATAAATAAAATTAAAAATTAATATACCTCAAAATATTTATTTATCAAGAGCATTTGAGTCTTGAATCTCTTGTGAATTGAAATGATGCGGCATGGAAAAAGCATGACTCATGACTGAATAGCGATTAAAAAATTCTCGCATTTGGCATCGACTGTCATCCTAATTCGCTCATCCATCGACCGCTCTGACTGCTCTACAGCTGTCTTGACTCGATCATCTATGAACTGCTCGGACAGCTCTAATGTCGTGATCCGATCTTTCAGTGCTTGATTTTCTATTTGTAATTCTCGCACTTCATTGGATTGAGAATTAATCGACCCGACCCTAGGAGCCATAACATGATCATATGCAACCCGCGCATGGGAGCCAAGATCGTAGAGGACGTTCTTTTTGCTTCCACCAACCACATCATAATATATATCATTTATAGCTTCATCTGATAACCTCACTATGTCACCTCTCTCTACATCAAGCAGAGGCGTCTGTGTAACTTGATCAATCATATCATCCTGTTTAAAAAATTATTAATATTAGATAATAAACAATTAATAAACCTAAATATTTTTAAATATGAATAGTAAAATTATATATTCTTACGTCGCCTTCAATCTCGCATCTACAAAAGTGTCATCCTTTTTCTTATGGGTATTGCGAAATATCTCCCAACAAGTACCGGATCTATATAAAATATTTACCTGAAAAAATAAAATATTTAAAAATTAAAAATTATTATCAATTATAAAAATTTTAAATAATGTTATTATAAACTCACCAAATCTAATGCATGCTCTACAATAGATCATGATCCAGTTGTATGCTTTGATGATCTAATGCTCGTGCCATCGGACTCGGGACTATTGCTTTGAGCAGTCGTTGAATTTCGTTGTTATTTTTCTACAACCCAAACACTTTGTTATTCATCCCATACCTCATCAGGCATATATGAAGATTTTTTTCTATTTTTTCTCCACTTGTACAAAAGATCTTTGTACAATTTTTGACAATAATTATTCCAAATCATTTTTCTTCGTGGCTGACTCCTAGATATATTTTTTCTACAAAAATATTAATATCAAACAAAAATGGGCACCAAGAAAATTTTATGTTGTGAACGTCAATGCTACTAGAAATAAGGTCAACTATTCCATAATAAACAAGGAATGTTGGACAGTAAATCACTTCATAGTTCCTTTGCAATTCCCATAATGAAACTACAACAACTGATAATGATCTTGTAAGATCAACTATTCACACTTGGAAACAAACATTAACAAAATTAAATCAAGAAATTAGCAACAGCACAAATAATCAAAAATACAAAAGATGCATGGAATAGATACCATCAGAATGACTTGGTTAATTTAAGAGTTCAAAAATTGTTAATGTTAGTGCAATTCTTGAGTGAAGCAGATGTGTCTAAACCCAACAATAACTTCATACTAAAAGTGAATCAGAGTTGAAAGTAACTCAAGAGGTTTTGAGGTTGGCAAAACTAAAAATAGTGCATGATTTAGTAAAATGTAAAATATAATATAAGATATTTGTGAAACCTAAATGGGTGGCCGAGTAAATTATTAAATATTTTATATAAAAACTACTGAAATTAATACATATCAGGAGATATATTTTACTCACCGAATACTATTTTTCCAACGCCTCCCATGCCAACTTGCACGCAAGAAGAACATAATACTTTTTTTCTCTTCTTTCTTCCCGTAGTTCCATGGGTAAGTATAATCATGGTAAACTCATCCTCAATTCTTCTAGGAAGTTGGGACATCTCACTCCGTGAGAAAGCTTGCTGACTGTCAAAAAAAAAACATTTTTGGGATTTATTTCCAATTTCCCTCAGCAGTCTCAGATTGGGAATAAAAACTATGAACTAAGAAAAAAAGAGACAGAAAGAACAAGTACCAAGGATTGGCTTTGGATCGTAAGGGTTACGCGGCTCAGAATTGCGTCGATCTGCCTCAGCCTACTCCAGTCGCAAGCCTCAACAGGATGCCGACCGACAGGCAGACGCTTGTCGTGGGAGGATCAGACAAGGCAGGCACGGCTGGGATCGGAATGGGAACAACGAAGGGAATAGGGTTCGGGGAAGAGCAAGATGTCCAAGGGCGGCGGCGCTGAGATGGCCGTGCGAAACCAATTTAGGGTAATGAAATGGGATATCGGGTCTGTAGCAAAATGCGGGTTGACGGTGTCGGATCCACTAAACAATAGATTCTGATTTATTTATGCTCGAAACAGATTGGCACCAAGTTCAGCCTTGAATCAAATGCGACCCCAGAAAAAGGAAAATTGAACCTCACTGTATTAATGTTTATTTATTTTTTATTTAAATTTATTTGTTATAAATTTTATGAGCTCAAGTTGGATTTGAATTTTTTTTTATAGAGCTTAAGTTATGATAATTTTGTCCTTATAATTTAGAAAAATTAAGCAGCTAACATATTAAATTTATATTTTTTTATGATATGTTATAGATAATTTAAGATAGTAAAAAATTATATTATTTTTTTTGTAGGTGAATAAAAAATAGATAAATAAATTTATAATTAAAATTTAGACAACGTTCATAAGTATTATAGTTATAAATTGTTCATGAGTTGTATTTATGAATTTTAATGGATTGAGTTCATTTTTTTCAAACTTTTTTATTATTCAATGAACATAAAGGTTTTTTTATAACACCAAATTAATTAAAATTGAGATAAATCTAAATTAATTAAATTTAAATTATTAATAATTAAATTGGTTAAATTTAAATTAGTTAAATTATTATTTAATTTAGAATTTTTAATTAATTTATTAAGATTAGATGAATTTTCCATGTTTTTAGGATCTAGGTTTGAATTTTTCAAATTAGATAAATTTAATTTTAAATTATCTAATATTTCTAGATCTGACTTTTTCAAATTTGAATTTATCAAATTTGATTTAGTCAAATTATTTAAATTTTTATCTAAGGTTGAATTTTCTAATTTATCCAAATTTGATTGTTTCAAATTATTTGAATTTGTTAAATTTATCTTATCTAAATTTGAATTTTCTAAATTATCTAAATTTTCATATTTATCTAAATTTGAATTATTCAAGTTTACTTTTTTTGATTTTTCTAAATTTTCAGACAAATTATCTAAATTTACAGAATAGAAAAATTAGCATGTGCATGCAACATAGGGGTATTTTCATAATTATTAAAACATACCAGTTTTTTCGCCGTCTTCCTCTCCGGGCACCGATTCTTGTAATGTCCTCGTTTCTGGCACTTGAAGCATTGGATATGATCCTTGTTCCTCCGGGCTCCTAGCATCGATTGCTCCTTTGCCGCCGGTGGTGCCGTCCGAATCTTACGAGTAGGATACTTATTTTTGTAGTGCCCTCTCTCCCTGCATTTAAAGCATATAATATGGTATTTAAAATGAACTTTAAAAATCATACCTTTCTCCCCCTCCATCTTTGCCGTCTTGCTCCCCTGGCGGTTAGTCCAATCAAGAGTGCACCTGCTCTGATACCAATTGTAGGATCGATGTGACACGCTAGAGGGGGGTGAATAGCGTGTGTCGCTTTTTTCGTTCGTTCGATTTCCAACAAAATACTAAGCAGTGGAATTAGAAAACAAAACACAGGGGACTCGCGGATTTACTTGGTTCCTAACCCCCCAGGGTTAGTACGTCCAAGGTCTAAGTACGGGAGGCGCCCGTCCACTAGTGGTCTCCTTTCTGAATCGTGTTCGGAGGCTGAGAAACTCGTCTTATAGTTCAAACATAAACAATAACAATAGAATAAATAAACCAAACACTTAGCCGATCCGGAAGTCCTGAGCGCTGCGCACTCCTCCTGGATCGTCCCCGGTTGCAAGCGTCTGGCCCCGTTCGCATTCAGAAGCACCACTAGTTGAGCAGGGAGGTTTCTGGCTTGAATTGTCTTGTTTCTGGAGGTTCACCTCCTTTTATACTGCACCTGAGTCGACTCCTCAGGTAGTCGTGCCACCCTCTGATCATGAGCGTCATCCATCAACCGATGCCACCGTCCAGTGTGTCGCATCTCCGTCCTGTCTCATCCACGTGGCAGATAAATCAAAAAGTTCATTCTGCTCGTTATCCACTGCGTGATGTCGCCATGAGTCGACTCGGATGAAGCTCCTGGTGTCTCCAGTTGAGGCGTCATGTAATCACTACATCAACTGTCTCCATCATCCTGTGTCACAGTATCCCTCCAGCTTGACTCAAGCTACAGTTGAGTTGACTCACAGAGACCATTTTTGTAGAGCTCTGAAAGGGCTTCAGCTCAAACAAGAAGATGCACTTTGAGCTGGACCGTGCCTCGTTCTGAGTAGGCCATTATCGGTGGGAGTGGCAAAAGTTATGAGTCGACTTCCTGTTGAAGTTCAGATAAACCATTCTGCATCATGGTTCTTGCAAAACAAGCATGCAGACAAACAAACCAACCTAACTTTACCTTGTTCTTGCAAAACAAGCATGGACAAACAAACCAACCTAACTTTACCTTATGGGTCTAACTTCGGATTTCTACCGAAATCCTGGGTTAGTCTGACGCCTCCTGTTTTACTCTGAGAACGCGCCCTTACCCACTCCATTCAGGAGAATTTGTGTCAACCAAGTCCTCCAGACTTGTTGGACTTTTGCTCGGCTCTGTCCTCAGCCCCTAGAATTTGTACTGTGGCTCGGTCCTCTCTAACCAGCCCAGACTTCTGCTGCGACTCGATCCTCTAAATCATCCCAGACTTCTGCTGCGACTCAATTCTCCAAACCAGTCCAGACTTCTGTTGTGACTCAGTCCTCCAGACCAGTCCAGACTTCATTTAGTGCTTCGACTCTGCCAAGACTTCCGCCTGATCCTCCAAACCAGGACTTACTCATGCCTAGTCGCAACTAGGACTTTCCCTTGCCTAGCTTCACTTACCAGGACTTCCCTTGCCCAATCTTCCAGATTAGGACTTCCACTGCCTAGTCTAACCAACTAGATCTTCTCGCTAGTTATCTGACTAGACTTCACTTACTTTCACACATCCAAACATCAAGTCCTGTTTGGATCAACCCTTGGTCAAACTGACCAGACTTAGATGTATTGTCAAACATCGAAACTCTAGGCAAGATCTTAGTGCATCTTGCACCAACATCATGCCCTCATTTCCACCTTCAAGACCGAGTGCAGTTAACTTGCGTCCTCGATTCTATCGCCACTCTTCCTACTAAAGGTGCTCTCTCTTGGCTCGATTCTTAAATTGGTCTTATCGTTTCCTATTAAGTCTACAGACAAAAGTTACTAAAAAGAAAAGAAATACTTCATTAAGATAAGTTCCCTAAGGAGCAGTATATAAATTCATTACAAAATTGCTCATTCTCCTCTCCTCTCTATCTCGGGCAACGCGACCCAAATCTTATCTATATCTAAAAAATCTAATGATGTTCTAAGAGGAATCAACCCTACCTGGTACACTTGCTTGAGAGCCCTCTCGAAGCCGTGCTGGAGCATTCTAGCGGTCTTGGCATGGAACATGTTTAAATATTCTTCGGATTGCAACCACGCCTCCTACCGAGTTCGCCCTTGGTCTTCCTCTCCTTTCTTATAGGCCTCGAGGTCAGCTCGGGCCCTTTCTAGAGTGGCTTTTGATGAGCGTAGGTTATATATGACTTTTATCCTTGTTTAACGCTCATCTACTTGTAATGCATTGCATATGATCTACTTTATCACACTTTGTTCATTAATTATTACTTGTTTCTACTCTTTTGCTTGGAAATCTACTCCTTATATATTTTGATTTATAGGATGTGATTCGAAGCTAAAACGATGCAATATTGATGGTGGAGCAAGGAATGGAGAAAAGAGACTCGCACTGGCCGTGCTCGTCATCACAGACGGATTTTTTTCGTAGCAAACACGAAGAAATGGAGGAAAATGAGCAACAAAGCAAAAAATGATCGTGCCTACCAGGCACAACCGTGCCTCACATTCGTAGGGCTCAGACACGGCCAAGCCACTCCAGGAGGCACAACCGTGTCCCTCCAACAAATTGAAGTCAACTCCTGGCCATGGTCATGTCCCCGTACCAGAAGACCAAGTTGTTGGGGTCATGCCATGAGACACGGGTGTGTCTCTATTTCAGAGAAGAGTCATGCTGAGGCTGTGCCTATTTTCCCGAATTAGACCAGCCACGGGCCGTGCCTACTAGTCATGGCCATGTGGCGGAAGGTTCGGTCCGTGCCAGTGAACCGTGCCAAGAGACACGATCGTGTGGGCACTTGGAGCCTATAAATATCACTTTTTACAACCCTTGGAGGTTATCTTAGGTTCTCTTGTGAAACCCTAGGGTCTTGGCTTAGGGGACGGCTCCTCCCCTCTTCGAGGGAGGGCCTAAAATGCTTCATCTTCGCCGATCCGTCTTCATCGATCCCTCTCTACCGATCCATCCTACACCGAAATAAGAAGATCTTCAAAAGATGTCCATGCTTCAAGATAAATCTTCCCCTCTTGTGGATGATGTTTTTCATGCATTCTTGTTGTAATCTTCTTGTAATGAAGTAGATCCATGAGTTTAGGATGTAGGATGAACATTAATGTAATGATGATGATGTAAGAACTAGTTCATGTTATTTTTCCTATTTTATGAAGTGTTTACACTTATTTCATGTATTGTGTGCCTTGAACGTGTTTGATGTAATGTTTGTGTGAGCACATATGCATGATTATGAGGGGCAGATTACTATGTAGAAAAATCTTAGGATCATATGATTGGAGTGCCTTGTAACACAAAGAGAACTTTTAATAGAACTTTTCGAAGTGATCTTTATATGGTGGTAAAATCCCTTAGGGGATAGCTAATGGCTATTGATGACTAGGAAGGAATTCTTAATTGGGTACTCGGTAACAGAGGGTAGGATACCAGTAGTATATGCTGGAGTGCCCGGTAACAGCGGGAGAGCTATAATCAGGCTATCTAGGTATTATCTCGAACTAGTAATCGTAGCGTTAGAATATCATGATTTAATTCTGACAAAGCTTGACGAGATCGAGTTGGTATCTTGGTTAGAATCCCCACAAGGTAGTAAACATTAAGAGTAAGAGAACAAACATGAGTTAGGGATGTCACCTAGCATTGATGTGAATCCGAAATCCTAGACTTATTCATCTCATCAATAAATCCCCAAGTCAATCTCTCTCTACCATACACACAATCCTCAACCTTTCCACTTCCTTTTAAGTCTAGATAACTAACTCTGTGACATCACTATAGCTAACAACAGTCCTCGACCTCCCGCCGGCTTCGTTCCAGATCGGCCTTCAGGGCCTCGACTTCCGGGTTAGCCTGGGATTCCCGAGTCGCATACTCTGTTAGGCGTTTCTCCTGTTGGGATCGTCTCGGTGCAACGCACGTGTTAACACATTTCACAAATGTGCGCAGCAGAAATAAATAAATAATTAACAACTAATTATTATCAACACACGCATGTAAAGTAGGAAATAAACAGTGTACAAGGTATGGCAGGAAATTAAAATTTTCAGAATAGTAAATTATTCTAAACGCGTACCTCGCGAATGATGACGTTAAGCAGTGTTGGTATCAATCGAGTGGTCCTCGTCGAAGTCCTGCCTCTACTGGTAATCCACGCGAAGCTCTCGTCTGGACAGTTTCAGAAGCCATGAGTCGCATCATCGTCTTCGGTACTAGCCGATGATCGAATTGAGAGAAGCCTTATTCTGGAAACCACGCAACAACGTTTGTCGCGATTGTTCTAGGGCTTTCTAACTATCACCGGAAATCGTATTCCCGGTGTAGTTTTTGATGGTCAACCATTGACCGCCAATTTAGGACAAATTGGTCGAAACCTTTCCGACATTGATGGAAAAATTTTTGAAAGCTTCGTAAGCTTCCACAAATTAACAAACGGTCGTCTAACGATCAAGATTTGATTGGCTACGACCAGAAAACGTATTCGATGGTTGCAAACAATTTCCTACTATCGAACAGCGAATTCCAATGGCAAAATCTGAATACAATCCCTCTCTCTGCGCACGGTCGAAAATAGGGCATCATCTCCATTCCTATCCACAAAGAAGGATAGGTTATCAGTGTCCAACACCGGTTGAATTCTCCTCTCTTACGGTAGAGTAATCCGACGGCAACAATCCTGTGGCATAACCCTAATCGGACAGATGAACCCTAACTCGATGCAATCCAAAGACAACAAGCAAGAATCTCGTGCAACCAGCAACAAGCAAAGATCTGTTGGTGGTGTTTCTTGGAAGAAACAAGGTTGGCCAGAGGTGGGGTTCTTCCCATGTGGTCGTTGGGCTCAAGAGAAGAAAGGACACCAGCGGCGCCGCACGGTCGGGAAGAACCGGTGGCACTCATGCTATCAGGAGGGATGGGGGCATCAGCCCATAGCCAAAATTCCCTTGTGACGAAGAAGAAGGCGGCGGTAGTTCATAGGTCCGTTGGGGAACTCAGGTCCTCCTCCACACGCCGGTGGAGTTCGCGTGGATGGAAGCTAGGGACGTCGGCGACGAGTCTCTGTTTTCTACGCACGGCGTGGATCGAGAGGAAGGAGCAAGGTTTCTTCATCTCGTTCTCCCCTCTTCACGCTTAGGGATCAAGCGAACCATCCTCCCACGCGGCTGGGGTGGTCGACGACGGCGGCAGTCGGCGATGGCGGCGGTCGCACGGGAGAGAGAAGTCGGGGAAAGCAGTAGCTGAACAGGGTGCCCCCAGGGAAAAAATCATGATCGAGGGGTTTTGAGGAGCTACAGTAATATAGGTTTGGTTTAGGGTTCGGCGCATATTGGATGAACTGAGCCCAGATGACAACGGGCTGAATTCGAGTTTAAACCCTAAACACTTTAGCGAACCAGTACTGTAGCAAATCGGGTTCATTCTTGGTTTCGCTTGGTTCAATAACCAAACGACCTTCGATTTGACCCAAACAAGTTTTGTTCAATTCGTCTTCACAAGATAAAGTTCTTCATCTCTTCCGTCTCATCAAAACCTCTTCCATCATGCACCAAACCACGTTGGCTCAATTTGATTCAAAATTGAATCATTTGGTTTAATAACCAAACGACCTTTGATTTGAACGAAATCAATTTCGTCTATTTCATCTTCATAAGACAAGTTCCATCATTTTGTCCATTGTTTAATCCAACTAGACTTTATTTCTCTCATTCTGAAAATTCAATTCCCAAACTCGTTTAAATCCTTCGAAGAACTTGTAGTGCGTGTGATCCAATAGGTTCCCGATTATATTGGCCGTTCGTAATTAATAATTAATTACGGAATGATCATGAGTAGCACCTAGTAGTATATCATGATCCTCAATTGATCGAAAAATCAAAGATTGATTCTAGAACATCTTATAAACCCTTCAGCAGATCCAATTAAACATGTCTCATTCCTTTCACCGTCTTATACCTGCTTGGTTCAGGACATGGTCTATGTGTCGGTCCCCACTAGGTTGACTACATCACACCTAGCTCAAGCTGCTTTCTTGTCTTGTGGATTCAAGTTACTTGTACATGTGTCCAAGAGTACTGTACTCTTAACATGTAATGCTTTGGCCAAAGACTTTTAGTAACAATCCTGACAAGCGACCGCAAGGTATACATCTTCTTTTTCAAAGAGCGATGAATCCTCTGTGGGCTATTCAAACACCTTCGGGCACTTCAACTTATACCCAATCATCTCGGGTCCACACCTTCTTAGAGATGCCTGCTTAGGATGCTAAAGTATAAGCTTCTGCGACCAAGGTGACTTGAATACCGCAAGTCAAAGGAAACTCACACTTAAGCTGCATTGAGATCTTCATTAACATATGAATAGAACCATATGAAGTCTCAAGGTAGGTCACTTCAATGAACTAGTTACCTTTAACTAGCATCCATGTTTAACTCTCAACATCCAATATTTCCAGCGGTGAGATCAGCTACTTGGCTAATCAAGGAGTCTAAACGTGCTAGTCTCGACAGAATTGATGACGTCTGTGCTTATCAATTCCTTGACTAGGGATAATTTTAATACATTCATAATTGCACATGTAGAGATACTCACAAGTTGTTATCCAATCACAAATTCTCTCATGCTATGAATCGTATTGCGGACATTCAGTATTCGAGTTTAAGATCCACTCAAACACATATAGAATGTGCACTCAAATAGTGAATTGCTATTTATCCTATAAATAGTATAACCGTAAGGCGATTGCCTTAGGACACCTCTCAAATCTAACATCTCTATAGTATGGAATTGTTGATACAAATGCGGCAGCTGGCTATGGAGCTCTAGGTGTTTAGACCACAGCTACACAAAGATAACAAAAGTTAGCTGTTAAAGACTTATTAGAAGCTATTAGAAGATAGGAGAGGAACCTTACATTTACCATGGTAATGTTCATGCAAACACTCAGATCCATGGTATTGACATTCTAGTAGCCGTCGGGTCCTTGTTGGGCCTAGACTCTATCCATTACGCCCCACCCCTCGGGTCTAGGCGGCATATCTTGGTCATGCACTCACCCTCGGGTCTGATGCTGAAGGGGATGCGGTTCTAACTGCCTGAGGTGGACAGGCCGGGGGAGGTGCATCTGCGACGGCGGCTTGTTCGACACGTGGCTCCAAGGGAAGAACCTCCTCTCACGAACCATCGGGGGAGACCCTTACGGGGGTTGGTTAGGATGGATTCGCGGGCACCTGAGCATGGGGCTCGGGCTCAGCCGGAGGAAGCAGATTCCTCTCAGGTGAAGCACCCTAGTTCGATGAAGGGACCTTGGCAGCTTGAGCCTTCTTCTTCGCCCTTTTTGCTCGGGACAGAGAGGACAACCTTATTGCTCTTCTTCTTTGGTCGGGAGGGAGGCGGCTTCATGGGGCCCTCGGACGCCTCTATCGCAGGCAGGGGAATCTCCTCGAGGGCCTTTTCTCAGGCACTTGGCCCCTCCTTGATGGACCTCAGTGCAACCCCCAACTTCGCATCCCCTTGGTTGCTGGGTTTCGAGTCCCTGACCTCTTGACTCCTGATTCCCGAATTCTCTTCTAAAGCCATCAAGGTCATCAAGGCTTTGAAAGCTGCCCTATCTCACTTCAAGTACTTGTTCACCGAAGATTTCATCCAGATCTCCTCTGCACAAGAAAGTGGAAATCAGTTAGTTCTTACAGACATAAAGCTACAACATTTTCTTATCGAGTGGAAGAGGTAGGTCGGCTTCAATTGGACTGAGCCGCCCTCGGTATAACAATCCCTCCTCGCTCATTAATTTGTTGACGTCAAACCTTAGGTCCCTCAGTAACTCAGCAACCTCTACGAAGGCTTGCTCCTTCTTGTATGATCCTAAGGGGGGAAGGCTCGACAGCTCCGGCTGCCGCTCACTCGAGAAGCTCATCGGGATCGGAGGTTGGATGTAGAAGAAATGAGACTTCCACCCTTTGTGAGAAGTTGGATGCTTATCTAGGAAATTACATCCGGATTTGGCTGTGAAGTAGAAGACGCCTTCTTCCATTCTCTTCGGGTAAAAGAAGAAATTGGAGAAGGCAGGACTGAGTGGGATCTGGTATACTTGGAAGACTAGGGCTACGCCACATAAGAGTCGGAAAGAGTTAGGAGCAAGTTGTTGGAGAGGGATATGGAAATAGGTGGAGATGTCTTGAAAGAACTCAGGAATTGGGAAACAAAGGCCACTGGCTAGCTGGCCATGAAAAAACATAATAAAGTCGAGCGGTGGAGTATGGGGTCTTTGGTCCAGCTCGGGTATCCTAATTCTATAAATACCGAGCACTCCGAACACGGCTCTCAACTCAGCACTGGTCTCGTAGGTGAAGGCACATGAAATCGAGGTGTACAAGGGGGAGAAGATCCTATGGGGTCCATTTCTAAGGCTAGGAATAGGACGGGCAGACAAGGAAAAAGGAAGACACGGGACTTACAAGCAGGGACAGGGAGGTGGTCATGAGTAGGTCTCTGACGATGGGGCAGGAAGAGTAGGAGGGAGAAAGCAGTGCCGATGGAGAGCAGGAAGGAAGAACGCAAATGAAGGAAACGTCACGCATCCACCACTACACTCTAATATACATGTGACCTCATTCATCTCGTCCGTCCGATTAGGTGGCGCACCAAAAGGCAGGATGTCGTACAAGCCGTCCAATGGAGCGTGATATCCCACCAAATCTCTATCATCTTTACAATACAACTATCTCATCAACCATATTGCCCTCATTAATGATCCTTGGTAAAAAGTAGAACAATTTTGGCATGCGAAGGAGGGTGTGCATCACCTTGTTCTAGATGGCACATCACTAGGCATGATTTTCCCTGCGGATCCACCTTGCGGCCCTAGACCCAGATCTAACTCGAGTGCCTATTGACAACCTAGTCTAGTCAGTCGGCCTCTCACCTCCTTCGACTAGATTAGAGGGGAGACTCATGTTATGGGTCGGTAGGACCCAAGACAGAAAGTCAAGGTCCGGTCCATATAGATGGCACGTCATACAGAAAGTCGATTTTACCTAACACCCTGACCCGGTAACCTTGACTTGGCATCCAAATCAGGATGGGGGCCTGCATCCCCTAGATCTCCAATTCAAGTTAGGACCCAAGGCCTGACCCCTTTTGAAAGTCTGACTCCTATGCAGCAACCCACTTTGAGCTCTAACTCCCGGCTACTCGCCAGATCCACTCAGCTCGGCCACCTCAACTGCTCATCTCTGGCACTCGAGTTCAACATGGAAGGCAGCTCAAGTTGAGGTTCAACGCCCGACCCAACGAGTAGGCTCAGCTTAGGATTGGACAGTCGATCTCTCTCTCGGCTCTGAGCTCCAATTCCAAGGCTCCACTCGGTCATATTTTGACCCGGTCCCTAGCCTATCTTGACTCGGGCTCCCTCAGCTGACCAAACTTTATTCCCCCAATACCCTGCTTAACACTCAGTCGACACTACTTCGCTCCCTCAGTCATCTAGGCCACTGCTAGAAGGATAAGGGCGATTATGTGATATGATGGTTAACCTACTCTTTCATTAATGCGGTATGATGGCACAATATAATGATGAATGATATGATCTTTCATTACTGCGACGGTGATGAGACACTTTTTTTACTTAAATGGGACACCTCCCTGACAGAATCTTCATTCAAGGATATTCTCCTTAATCACGATGTAACATCTCTCTTATAAGTCTATGTAACTCCCGCTCCTAACAGATACAAGTACGCACGATCATCACATACTCTTCATTAATCTCCTCTACTTTGCTCCTTCTTCCTTCTCCAGAGCGAGAACTGACTTGAGCGTCGGAGTGGTTAAGCCCAGGCACCCCTGGCCTCCGGCTTCACCTTCTTTGTTCGTGCAGCACTGTAGAACTAATCAGGATCGCGGGACCTGTCATCTTCCTCTCTTCTTCCTGCCTGCTCAATTTGCTTACCAGGTGGCTGGTGATACGTCCAAAAGGTGATTTCAACAGGAACACCTTTCATGAATCTTCTCAATAAAATTGTCGGGCGGAGAAGATTAAAAGAGGAATTGTTCTTGATATTTTGGTAAGTACTTTGCAAACCATAGAGGATCATGGAATCTCGCTCCTCCTCTACTGCCCACCTCTCACACATCTTGTGGAAACTCAGTCCAATGACCAAATTATCGAATGCCGCCTAGTGAGCCACTCCATCGGCCTCCACGTTCAGTAAACTCGCAAGCTTCATCAAGCCAAGCTCTCCACCAAGAAGACCATGGCAGAACCTCGCCATGTACTTGAGGTCATAAAGTCTTCAACAGAAAATAGTATTCGCCATCGTTAGGATCACTGAGCGTCTCCAGCAGTGGCTTTCTACCAATCAACATGTTTATCAAGTAATTGACATTATAGGAGCTGTGGAATGTCACAAATGAAGCGCTGTGGTGGTCGAACAACTTCTCTCAGAGCAAAGCAGCATAGCGAACAGAAGAAACACTTTTGTGTTTGTTTCGGCTAAATGTCGCGGAAGGTCAAGCCACCAGTCAACGAATCGTTTGACGTAGGCGATCCTACGATCGAGTTAGAAGAAGGGGTCTCAAGTGACCACCGTCAAGAGAATCCTGAAACACACTCACAAAAGGGGTTAGAATGGCGCCCTGGGGAGTCCCGGTAAGCCACTCCGATGCTTAAGTTAGGGTTCTAACGAAGAAAGGAAAGGCAAGAAGTAATAGAAAAGCAATGAGAGAATTTTTAGAGACCGACCTCTTGCATGGTGATGAGTTACTATTTTTATAACCAACCTTTGGGTTTCGTACAGGGGGGTCGGCTGCTATACACCTCAAGCCCATACACGATTACCCAAAGAACCTTCCTTCTGTCCCTTCTATTTTGGGTTACGTGCATAGGGGAAGCGCATAGGGGAAGCTCGAGCCTGATCCCTCATATCTTCTTTATGGTAATGCGTGCAAGCCACGAGGTTAGAGGAAGAAGCCACGTATAACGACTGGATGCGCCTTTAATGCGGTGGAGTAACAAGGACTAATGCCAGAGGCAACTGTGCCTGAGCCGCTGACTAGCCCCTTCCTCTTACAGCAGCGACGCCTATAACCGGTGTCAGAAGGTCGTGGTTAAGGCTAAAGTCTAGCCTGCCAAAGGCGGAGTGGCCGGGCTTATATGGGGAAGTAAAGGAGACATGGCGAAACTCTCCAGGGGGAGCCACGGCGACACAAAGAGACAAGCAGAGTGCTCTCCTCCGTTAGGAGGGAAGGTTAGCCGCGATGGGATTTTCCCTTGCCTAGAGGGAGAGCTTGCCGAGACAGAAATCTCCCTGGCCGAGAGGGAGAGCCCACCGAGACGGGGGTCTCCTTTGCCGAGAGGGAGAGCTTGCCGAGACGGGAGTCTCCCTTGCCGAGAGAGCCTGCCGAGACGGGGGTCTCCTCCGCCGAGAGGGAGAGCTTGTCGAGACGAGAGTCTCCCTTGCCGAGAGGGAGAGTCTGTCTGAGACGGGGGTCTCCCCTACCGAGAGGGAGAGCCTGCCGAGACGAGAGTCTCCCTTGCCGGGAGGGAGAGCTTGCCGCCGTGGCCTAGACTTTGACTTGGCAGTGCCTTGAAGAAAAACCACGTCACCTCCCTTGACTCCCCGCATCATAAGTCTCCCCCTCAAGTCTAGTCGAAGGAGGCGTAGTCCGACTGACTAGACTGATAGTGGTGGAAAGGTCTGGCGGCGGACTCAATAGCGGATGGGGGATTATCAGGGGTCTGAGGGTGGCGACATGTTGTACCATTCTTTGAGTGGGGAACCACGTCACCTCTCTTGACTCCCTGCATCATATGTCTTCCCCTCAAGTCTAGTCGAAGGAGGCGTAGTCCAACTGACTGGACTGAAAGTGGTGGAAAGGTCCAGCGGCAGACTATATAGCGGATGGGGGATTATCAGGGGTCTGAGGGTGGCGACATGTTGTACCATGCTTCGAGTGGGGAAAGGAAGTCAAATAGAGAGAGATATATAGCCACCTATCGATCTCCTGTCGCTTCAGCTCCCCTGGTCATGATCCGACGGCCCTCAGTCAGCTCGAGTTTGAACAAATGTGCCGTGGGGTGTAAGTTTCTCCTAACTCCAATCCCCAACTCTGAACTCGCTTCCGCGCTCCTTCCTTTTCCACTTCTTGCAACCCTAGCAATGGTCGAGGAGGCGAACACGGACAGATGGTTTGACTGAGAGCAATCCTCCATGACTGTGGCAACATTGGAGTGTCTTCGAGAGGAATATGGCGTTCCTTTGGATCACGAGTTGCAGGTCCCGCTGTCGGCGAAATGGCCGAACAATCCACCCACAGGCTTCGTTACCTTCTTCGAAAGTTAGATACAGGGCGAGTTACGATTTCCCCTCCCTCCGTATTTCTAGGAGTTGTCGCAGTACTTCCAAATATCTCTATCTCAACTGGCTCCCAACTCCTTTCATTTAATCACCAGTGCCGTCATCATCTTCAGGCTGTATCAAATACCTTTGGAGCCAGTAACCTTTCATTGCCTGTTTTACCTCCGCCAGAGTGAGCTGGGCATCTTCTTTTTTGCTGCCAGGGGTAAATGCAACTTCCTGGGAGAATGTCCCTAAAAAATTAGAGTTTGGCATAGCAAGTTCTTTTTCGTGAAGCCACCGCAGCCGTATGCCTGGCCTAGTCCTTGGCTGGATAATCTTCCGGCGTCCCCTGAGCTGAAAGATCACAGGGATGAGGTGGCGTATCAGTACACACTTGATGTATTGCTGGGGCTAAAGTTTAATGCAAGCCTATTGTCGGAGGATGAAGCGCTGTTGCACCGGGCGGGGTTGAGCCCACTGGCCAAACCCTTGAGCCCGCCTTTGCCAGAAATCATGTGTCGGGCCTCTACCAACGGCAAGTTGAAATGGGACATGGTTGTGGAAGCTAACTTGCTACTACCAGGGGACCCACGACCGGAGTCTGACCCTGCACCACCGATGTCTGTTCCCGAGGTGGAGCCGACGAAGGCAAAGGGCAAATCGGTGGCCTCTACGGGCGCGTCTAATCCGACATCGCCGCGCAAACTCTGGAAAGCCTCATAGTCCACCACTAAACCGGGCCCTTTGAGGAAAAGGTCCCAGGAGGCTTCCGTCCCGATACCTGTTGATGAGGAATCATCGGAGCTATTACCAGAGGAAACCCCTCCCTGAGTCAGGCCGGGACGGTTGTGGAGGTTCCTCGACGGTGACGAAGACTCGTTCGTTTTGTGGACAAGGTGGGAATGGAGCAGGACGTGGAGCCGTTGCCCATCACTGAGGGTGACATGGGGGAGGGCATGCCGCGACCCTCCTTGGGGACCTCCGAAGTCGTTATCGAGGAACCCTCTTCTTCTCCGGCGCATACCGAACCAACAACTTCGCCCCTCGGAGAGGGAGTCGAGGAGGAGCTGGCATTGGCGCAAGCGACACCTTCTCCCACTCTGGCTACGGAGCCTTCTCCCCGGTCGCCGATCGTTGAGGCAGGGGGAGAGGCATCGGTAGTGGGGGCGACCCTTCTTCCATCTTCGGGGTTCATCAATGTGCCGGACTCTTCTGCTGGCCAGGCCGAGGAGGCGACCCTGCCACCCCCGATAATTGGTGCGACCGAGATAGATGAAGAGGAAGGGAGTGCTTCTTCTTTCTCTGCCATGTTGCAAGATTACTAACAAAGCACTCTCTGCCAGATAGGCATCTACGAGATCCTCGACAATGCATTTCGTTCCTTTTGGCAGGGCATGGTGGAACACCGGCTGGCCCATCGGCATTTACCGTCCTTCCTCTAGGATCGTGCTCAGTGTCATCGACAGCTGCGAACTTTGATGGAAGAAACCCCCCGAGAACTCCAACAGACGAAGAGGAAACTGGAAGAAGTTACCGCGGAGCTCTCGGAGTGGCACGAGCGAGCCACCTCAAGGGGGGACCGCTTGGGGCAGCTAGAACGAGACCTGCAGGAAAGCTAAGAGAAGCAGGTAGCGACTAACAGGGAACTGATGATCCTGAAGGGGCAATTGGAGCATGTCATGGTAGAGTAGGACGCGCTGCTAGTTCGCATAGCTGCGCAGACACCCTCAGCGTCTCAGCAGCCAGCCACGTCGGGAGTGGAAGAGGTAGTTGACCGATTGTCTGCGGAACTAGTCGCGACTCAGATCGAGACAAAAACTAGGAAACAGCAGTTGCAGGAGCAGAAGTTAGCTGCAGAGCACGACCAAACACTACTAGAAAAATATTAATAGACAACGCCCCAAAGACAACGGTTTTTAGCAAAAGCGTTGTGGTATTTTAATTTACAACGTTTTTAGTCAAAAGCGTTGTCTTTTGAAATCAAAAGACAACGTTTGTACAGAAAGCGTTGTCTATTAGCGTTTATTTTGGGTCAACCACAACACTTTACAAAAGCGTTGTCGAAAACGTTGTCTTTTAGCGGGTTTTTTGCCAAATACAAC
>NW_027432792.1:0-1620 GCF_044706935.1 Curcuma longa
AAAAATTCAACATAGTTTTGCATATGATGATGTTTTGACGAAATCAACATCATATGATGGTGATATTTTTAAAAAATCAACACTAAGTGTTATGTCCTCAAGGATGTTCGCATCTCCACAATGACATGAAATTGCCCACTTTGAACCTAGATATTGTCCACTTTGAGTCTAAGCCCTCATAGCTTTATTCTTGGGCTCTCTCCAAAAGACCTCATACCAATGGAGAAATTTTCCATCCTTTTCCCAAAAGGCCTTATACTAAAGAAATTTTCCATCCTTTTAAACTCATAATCTTTTCCATGTGCTTTAGATGTGGGACTATATTGGCACCCTTGCAACCCAACAATCCCCCTCAAACCCCCTCAAACGTCATTTTTCTTTTTGCCCCTCGGTCCATCCGACCTACTAGAACTTCCACCTAGTCGCAACTAGGACTTTTTTGCCCCTCGGTCTACCTGACCTACTAGGACTTCCCACCTAGTCGCAACTAGAACTTTTTTGCCCCTCGGTCTTCCCAACCTACTAGGACTTCTCACCTGGTGTTTGGTCCTCTTGATTCAGACACAGGAGCACCCACTTCCTTTGTTTAAGGTTCAAACCACATTGGTTAAATCTGGATCATAGCTCTTCCGGCGGTTAGTCCGGTGAAGAGCAGTCTCGCTCTGATACCACTTGTTAAAATCGATGGAATCAAAACATCTCCACAATGGTATGATATTGTCCACTTTGGGCCTAAACCCTCATGACTTTGTTCTTGGGCTCTCCCCAAAAGACCTTATACCAATGGAGATACTTTCCATCCTTTTTAACCCATGATTTTTTCCATATGCTTTAGATGTGGGACTATGTTTGCACCCTTGTAACCCAACACTAAGATGATAATATTTTGATGAAATCAACACCAAAGTGATGATGATTTGATTAAAACAGAACCAAAGTATTTTTTTAGTTTTAGTTATTTAATTTTTAATTTTGTTTTTTTTAATTTTGTTATAATTTTCTCTTTTACCAATTAAAAAGATTAAATTTTTTTGTATTTTAAATTTTTTAAAGTTTTATCAAAAACTCTAAAATTAAAAATATTAATAATTAAATTTACGAAATTATAATGAGTTTAATGACATATTTTTAAAAAAAATGAGTTTTTTAGGATTATCAATTACTTTTGTACAAAACTCATAAAATAATCATTTTTTTATTAATTTGGTTCAGTTGATTGAGTTTGGTTTGATTCAAATTTTTTTTAAAAAAACTTTGTTTAGGACTTAAGAAGGAAAGAGTATTTTGGTTGAATGATCAACCAAAATTTATTTAGAAAATAAATAAATCAAATAAAATTTTAATTTGACTTAGTTTTATTTTTCGATTAAATCAAATAAAGAACCCAACCTCTGTATATATATATAGGCATACATATAAAAAAATAAGATCATTTTTTTCTGCGATATCAATTTTTAATTTTATTCTTAAAATAAAATATTTTATGATTTTGAAGTACTGTGTATTACAACTAATATAGATAATTAATTAAATTTAAATATTATCATGATTTACAAGTTTAATATGAACCAACAAGGAAGGAACGGAACGGAATACTGTCTCTCTACAATGATCCTTAAT
>NW_027432793.1:0-1061 GCF_044706935.1 Curcuma longa
CAACGAAAGTTTGCGACAAAATATAATTTGGTTGTCAATTTGCAACGACATTAGCGACGAATATATAGTTTAGTTGCCAATTTACTATGGATAAATTTTTATTGTCAAATGGTGACAAACTCATGAATTCAGGTTTCGTCTCCGAAATTGTGATGAATACCTAATTTCGTCGCCAATTTTGGCGATGAATCCGAGTTTCGTCAGTCAATTTTAGCGACGAATTCATGTATTCGTCGACAAATTTGGCGACGAAACTCGGATTCATCTGCCAAAATCAGAAGAATTTAATGAAGAAATGGGGTCGGGCCTGCGTGATAACTTTAGGGTATTTGGCGACGAATTCGGATTCGTCGCCATTTGGCGATGAAAATAGATTTTCGTCGCCAATTTGGCGACGAATGCGAATTCGTGGCCAAATACCCTAATTTATCATGCTGCCCGATCCCCTTTCTTCTTCCCCTTCGTGATTTCTCTCTTCTCCTTCGCTGATTCTCTACTCTCCTGCACCCCCGCGACCTCGATTCCTTCCTCTTCGATCCCTCCGACGAGTCCGACGGCGACGGTGAATCATTAGGCGACGGTGCTCAACGATAAAATCGGATCTTTTGGTTATATTTCCTTCTTTCTTCCCTCAATGCGCGCTGGCAACGAATCCGGCGGGATGGTGGTCGGTCAGCGGCAGCCCGCAGCCGGCCGATGGCGTTGGCGCTCAGGCGTTGTTGGGCACTGGGGTGACGTGCTATTGGCGTGATGGTGGCGCGCGGGGTGCTGGCTAGCCGACCACTGGTGGGGTGTTGGTCAGCCTGCTGCTGGTGGGGTCGGCTAGTGAGGTGGTGGCCGGCTGGTGGGGTACTGGCCGACTGGCCGCTGGTGGGCTGCTGGCCGGCCCGCTGGTGAGCTTGCTGGTTAGGGTTTAGGGTTAGGATTGTTGCTAAGCATTGGACGGTTAGAGTTTAGGGTTAATTACGGTTGCTAGCCACCCGCCAGTTAGGGTTTAGGGTTAGGGTTGCTGGCTGGCCGACCGGGTTAGGGTTGTTGGCCGGCCAAGTTAGGGTTGTCGG
>NW_027432794.1:0-3135 GCF_044706935.1 Curcuma longa
TCTCTCTCTTACTCTCAAATAATTTAAATAAATTAAATTGAAAATTTATCAATCTAGTTTTAAGGTGAGTTCGGATGGATCGATCCGTCTAAGCCCATAACATGCATGGGCCGCCCCGTGACGAGCTTAGATTGACCCAGATTGAGAAAATTTAATTTTTATTTAAAATTTAATTTTACATTAAAGTAAAAAATTTAATAGACTAATAGACTTAATCCATTTAAATTGCAATTTAAACTTAAAAATTTTAACTCTATCTATTTTAAATAATCCGTGAAAATTTTTTAACCCATCAAATTAGTAGGTCGGCCTGACCTATCCTATTATGATTTGACCCATTTGATAATTCTACCTATCAATCTATCATTTTTAATTAAGTCAACCTTCCATTAAAAGAAATTCATCCGTCAATCCATCACCATTGAGATTCGATCCTTAAATGTTTATAGAGATGCTATGACACAGTAGCCCCGGGATGTATAGAATGAATATGCATTCTATTTTATTTTTATTAATTATTATATTTTCTCTATTATTCTCCTAATATTCATTCATTTAATTTCTTTACTATGTGTTTGTGTGTTGCCTAAATTGCCTCTGAGCATAGTTGAATTGGTTAAGATGAACTAGAATTATTGAAGTGGACAAGAGTTAAATCTCGACGAAATGAGCACGTTCCTCCGTCATGACCAACTACAACTTCTCGATTTACCTTTTTACATATGGTCGTAGAGCCAAACGTGTGGGGGCATTGGATAATGGATTTCACTTTTTTATTGAAGTGTGTTGCCTAAATTAAAAAATCCTATATATATGCATGTTGTACATGTTCAAACTTATATACCTAATTGATGAAATATATGTCATATTAAAATTAAGCTAAAATTAAAACGTTTTTAATGGTATCACTGTACAAATTTGAAAAAACTCCCTTGCTACTTGCTAGCTACTTCATCACGTAACTGTAATAATTAATTATATTCTGTAGACCCTTAATTCATCATTCATCATTCATCATTCATCATTCATCAACAACTATGAAATTATATATATATAAATATAAAGTATGATTATGTTTGTTTCAAAAGCAAGGCTGCACTTTCTGATGTGCTATAGCTAGCTAACGATTGAATCTTAAATCATAATTAATTAACGCAACTGTTTGAATGATCAACTTGAGTGGTGGTTCAACTTTCGTCACTTTGCGTAATTTATATATATAGAAGTTGTCTTTATTAATTAAAAAAGAAAGAATTTTATTGACCAACAATTAATTTACTTATTTAAAACGCAACTTAAATTTGTCTTGATTTTCACTTTTATTATTTAAATACTATGCCGTATATTTGGGGATAATATTCGAGTTCATCTCAAGAAAACAGCTATTACAATATTAGAAAAAGGTTTTCCCGACCATAATTAGGACGATAAACAAGTGAAGTCGATCTGTGTCAGACTTGATGATATTTAAATTTATTTAATAAAGTAATTAAATCAAATTAAATTGAGTCTAAAATAAATTAAAATTTTAAAATGATTGTTGAATTAATTTGATTTCATTTTTATGAATTTGAACTTTGTTTAAGTTTGGTTTACGTTTGATCTAAGTCAAATCTTATTTGATTGTTTGAAATTTTTATATTTAAAATTTGTTTAGTTCAATATTGAATTTGATAATATAAATTTATTTGTTTATCTTAAATTTTTTTTCTTTATTTAGCATGTTGATAAAAATTTTATTGATTAATGTCATTTATGAATATTATTTACATATGTTATTTATAACTATTATTCATAAATATTATTTACAACTATATAGTTGAATACATATGTGTTTAAGTTTATTTATTTAATTTGATAAGTTATTCAAATTTATTTATTTAATTAATTTTATATATTAAATAAATATAAATAAATTTTTATTAAATTAAATATTAAATTTGTTCTCGATTAATAATCAATTTATTTACCCTTCTACCCTAGCTAGTCTTATTATTCAATGCTTTGGCTATATGCTATAAATATATTTGTATTATTTTAGTAAGTGAGATAAAGATTATGAAGATTATTTTTATCTGAGCAAAGTAAAAAAAGTAATATAAAATGACATCCCATTTCTAGGTTATCTTCCTAAATTATTTTTCTTATTTAATTCATGATGTTACATTAGTTTAGTAGAAAATTAAAAGAATTTTTAATTTTATTTATATTATTAAAAAAATATCCATCTTATAAAAATTATTTAAATCCCCATAATTTAATACTTAAAATAGTTCCAATCACTTGAAAATATTTTGCAACCTTACTTTATACAAAAAATAATAATATTTTTTTGTATAAAATTATTTTAAAGTGGAGAGTTTTGTTTTAACTTTAGTCAAAATTTCTTGTTCAAGATAGACAATGGAGAAGTATTTCATAAATCAAATTATGAGTGAACTGTTGTTTTAATAAACTGTAAAAGAATGATAATTTTTTTTTTATTTTTTTATAATCTAGGTGTTTAAATTTTAATAGATTAATCTAGAGACAAATACAATTTATGAGTGAACTCTCTGATTTATCTATTTAGATAAATTTGAAACACAATTTATATATATTATATATATATACAAAAATCAATTTTAAAATATTTATCTTATTTGAAATTTAAACTTTGATTCTATTCTTGCTCCTTTTTTATTTTAACATTATACTATATGATAGTCTTTTAACATTACGGATAGAAAAATGATGTTAAGTTTGTTTAACTAAAAATAGTAAATGGTCAAAATTTAAGAAGACCATTTAGAGTAAAATAATCTTTTAATATTTTTTTAAACGTGAAAAAAATGAGCTCTTTTAATTTTTATCCTTTTTAATTATTTTAAAAATATTAAATTTAAATGTGCAAGTGGTGATGTAAGTTGGATCCCAAAGGAGAAAAAGGACTGCAAACTGGGTCATCCCCGTACACCTCATTAATTATCATTTTCATCTCTTATCTAATATTTTTGAAAAAAAAATTCAAAAAGATGCCTATTTTTATTACCAATTAAAATCAAACGAGCATTCCATTTATGTGAATTATCTAAAATACTCTTATATCATTTGATCATTTTATCACGTAGAAATTAATAAACTTCTACATCATAA
>NW_027432795.1:0-4138 GCF_044706935.1 Curcuma longa
TTCTAGGTTAAAGAAGTTATTGTAATTGGTTCTCACACGTTGAAGGTTTTGAGTTTACAATGTTGAGTATGTGTACTATGGAACAGGTGATTCTTAAAATCAAGAACAACACAATTTTAAACCATCCCACTTAACAGATATGAGCATTAGTATATAGCGCATCAAGTATTCTAATTTGAAAATTCAATATTTATATAATATAGCAATTACATTTTGATCTCAATACTAATGAAACTAACATTGGCTAACGTGCTTATTTCAGGAACAAAACTCTTAGGTAATGCTTTTTAAGGAAGCATCTTAGGCAGTATTCCTTATTCTATTGGTATGGATAGCAAGATAAAATCATTATCATATAGGATCCAAAATAGCATACTATGATGCCATAGATACTGACATTTATATATGTGCACACATGAAAATGCAAAACAGGTGCCTATGAAGACTCTTCATGCGCACAGATGAAAATACAAAACGGGTGCCTATGAAGACTCTTCATGGAGAACTTTGTGATGTGTATGTACGGAAGGGGTGCACCTTGGTTTTCATCTTGTTTTGGTGGTACAACTGACATAAAAAAGCTGCACTACAAATGTGGTCAAACTTTTGTGTGCTAAAGTACCATGTAGAGAACAGAATAGTGGTGATCCCATATACCTACAACGATATTGTATAATGATTTTGACTTTTCGAAAATAAGAAAAAATTGGATAAAATGGCCTTAGTCACAAATGATATGACATAAGTCTACACATTGAAGGTCTAATTCAATTATAACATTAGTCCGACTTCAATGCTGCACAATTGGCTAAAATTTAAACTCTTGTATCACATTGTATAGCACCTTGATGGAAATGATTTAAATGTAAATTTTCTTATTTATTTGAAAATCAAAATGGCAAGGTTAAATATTAAGCTAAATATAATCTTGTATTGTATTATATTAAAAAAATGATAATCCCAGTCAGTCTCATGGACTCAATCTCTGGGGGTGACTGGTATCCCACAGAAGTTTACCTAGAGAGATTGATTTAAATTTTTGATCTTCTTATTCATCTAAGAACGGCAAATTCTCAAAGGCCGCAGTTAAAGTTTCCGAATGCCCAAAAAGCACACCTAAGTTTTATATTTCCCAAAAAGGACACATAATTCTCATTTTACCCCTCTTGTCAATGACTGACTCTTCTCTTTCTTCTCCCGTTTAATTAAACTTTTTTTTTTGTTTGGATGCATGTGTCGAACATATTTCCTCTCTTTTCTTTCCTTTTAAATTGAATTAAACTATTTTTTAAAAATTTTAATTATTAAACCCACAATAATCCTCTAAATTTATCTATTTTTAATTTTAAAATTTTAATAAAAAATATAAAAGAAGGTTAATAAAAAATATTTTTAATACCTAATTATAAAAGAATAAAAAAATAAAATTAATAAAGAGAGCTAATTTTATTGATATAAATAATAAAAAAAGTAAAATAAAAAATCACATTGGTGTTGGTTTTTAAATAACAGCAACACAATTTAAACACCAACACCGCTGTGGTGTTAATTTTTTTAAAAAGAGATATATTTGAACTCTGGAATACTGCAGAAATCCACAAGAGTTAGAATGAGTCCAATCAGAGCTCTCTAAATCCATCTATGAGTTTTGACCAAAACTCATTTATGAACCCAAGGCATTTGGATCTCTAAAAAATTAACCCATTATGAACTTAGGACATTTGGAAAGGGAGTGCAGTGAAAATAATTATGATATCCATGGTTGATTCTGGCATTCCTACAATAAATTATGTGTAAGTGTCAATTATCGTAGGGATTCTTAAAATAATGGAAATCCCTAAATACATATAACTTAGCATAGGGTTGTTAAACTAGGCACGAACAGTATAAATACTTCACTGCACTATCCTCTTCCATTATATGTCAACTTTTATAGAAATCCAAATCCTCTAGATCTATTAATAAGTTTCAGTCAAAACCTATTGACGGACCTAAAGAACTTTGATCGGACACATTCTAAGTGCTACAGGTTTCTTAAGTGTCTCAAAGTCATATGCATCCAAAGATATCAGCTTAAAGTCATTAACAATAGTGATCAGAAGGTTTTCAAAGTTTATGACTTAAGACGATTGACACATACATATAATTTATCGTAGGGATGTCAGAATCATGTATAAACATCATAAATACTTTCACTGCACTACCTTCTTCCATTGCATGTAAACTTTTCAAAAATCTAAATCACATAGATCCATCAATGAGTTTCAGTCAAAACTCATTGATGGACTTAGAAAGCTTTGATTATTGAATTTCTATAGTGCTTCGGAGTTCAAATATTTCCTTTACTATTTTTAAAAAATCAGCACCACACGATGCTGGTGTTTAAGTTGTGATGCTGATTTTTAAAAAATCAATACCACAACGGTGTTGGTGTTTAAGTTGTAGTATTGGTATTTAAAATCAACATTACAACGATGCTGATTTTGCACCACATCAGTGTTGGTTAAATTAAAATTAAATTGTGGTGTTGATTTTTAAAAATCAACACCAAAGGGATTTTTTATTTACTTTTTACTGTTTTTATTAATAAAATTAACTCTCTTTATTAATTTAATTTAATTTTTTTATTATTAGATATTATAAAATAGGGAAAAATATTTTTTATTAATTTTCCTATATATATTTAAATTTTTTTAAGTTTTAAAATTAAAAATATATAAATTTATAGGATTATTCTGTGTTTAATGATTAAAATTTTTTTAAAATAATTAATTCAATTTAAGAGGAAAGATGTTCAGCATATACATAAAGGGCAGCCTGGTGCACGAATCCGCCATGCGGAGTCCGGAGAAAGGAAAGCCTTACCTTGCCTTTGGTTTAATTTGAACCCGTGACCTCTAGGTCACATGTTCAGGAACAAAAAAAAAATTTAATTAAATGGGAGAGGAAAGAGAAATCAGCTGTTAGCGGAAAAGGTAAAATAGGAATTAGGTGTGATTTTTGAGAAATATGAAACATAGGTGTTTTTTGAGCATTTCAAAATTTTAACTGGGCCTTTGAGAATTTTGAAAAAGATCTTTTCCGAAGACTGACAAAGTTATTTATTATAAGATCCTATAATACTGTAAAAAAAATCTTTCCATTACAACATATCTTTATCCTGGCACTATAATAAGTAAAATATTTTTCCACTGCAAGATATCTTTGAATATAGTGAACAAAAGATGTTTTCATTGTATTATAATTGAGTAAAAGATCTTTCCCACTATCTGATCTCCATCATAAGATAATTTTTTCTATCCTACCATACTAACTCTATGATAAGTAAAAGATTTTTCCCATTCAGTATAAGCATTATAAGGAACATTTGGCATATATGCAAATGAAATATACTACCACCCAATAAAACTTTTATCAAAATATATAATCTATAACTATTTTTAAAATATTTTTAAAAACTTTAGCAAATACAAATTAGATAGCTTATTAATTTTTTTTTATATTTTTTCATTCCCTTCCAACTTTTAAGCATATAATTTATTTCTCGAGACGGTAAATATTAATTTTAGTTTATGAAAATGTTACGACGTTGAATTAAAATTTTTGCCATACTTTTCTTGATGATTTTATACCAACTCAAAAACACGGTGAAGCTTTGGAAAGTCAAGTCTTCACCAACCGCTTCAAAAAGGAAAATAACAAATTCCCAAAAGGCGCAATTAAAGTTTCTAAATGCCCAAAAGGCACACTTAGATTTCATATTTTCCAAAAAGCACACCTAATTCCCATTTTACTCCTCCTACCAACAACTAACTCTTCTATTTAATTAAACATTTTTTTGTTTGGATGTATGTATCAAACATTTTCCTCACTTCTCTTTCCTCTTAAATTGAATTAAATTATTTTTTAAAAAATTAATCACACTTTTTGAGAAATATGAAATCTAAGTAAGTTTTTTGGGCATTTAGAAAAACTTTAGCTACGCTCTTTAAGAATTTGCCGATCTAATAATCATAGTGCTAAGGTTAATTATATGTGATTAAACAATGAGATAAAAAATTTTGAAATATTGAGATAATTAGCATCTAGATGAAAATTATATATTAATTGAAGACTCAAACATAATAACTAGAAGGAT
>NW_027432796.1:0-3239 GCF_044706935.1 Curcuma longa
TATGTATGTATTTATCATTTCCACCTCTAATCAATTAATGTAATCATCATTTATAATTTCAAATGCAAAATGAAGTTAATAAAATAGACAAATGAGTTCCTGAAAATAAAATTAGCAAATTTTCACTAAGCAAGTCACCAACGATGTAAATATATATATCTTGACTCTTTTTTTTGTGTGTTTTTAATTTGTTCCAATAAAAAAACATTCCTCCTTGGCCAAATCCACTATAATATGTCTTCCACATTTTGATAACATTCGCTGTCTCCATGTATCTTTCATCTCCTCCACTCCTCCCACGACATTAATTTTTCCTTATAATCAAACTAATAAAAAAAACTTTTTTGTCATAAAAAATTAATTAATTTATTCAATTTATCAGCAAGTCCTCAAATCATTGGGCGAATACAAATATGCAATCTGGAGATTAACGTATCCACCAAAACGCCGGCCGACCGGTGCAATATGAAGGAGGTGGTGCCTATCGACGGTGTCGGCGTCACGGCGTCCGCTGCCGCCTCCATCGACCTCTGCTGTCACTCTACCAGCTCCCCTTCCAGCCCCGAACTCGCCGCCTCCATCTGCACGCACTTTTGTGACGTTCCCGGTTACCTTCCGCCGGTCTCCGGCGTACCTTTTTACTGGGAGGACAAGCCCGGCACTCCGAAGTTTCACCTGCTCGACGCCGAGAAGGCGGAGGAACCGATGTTAAAGCCTCCGCCTCGGTTTTTGTACGCGTCGGCGGACGGAGAGGCAAGAACCGCGGTCTCCTCTCCGCGTTCGCCATTGATGTCGCCGAGGCGGTTGTGGGGGTCCGCCCACCGGAGCAGAGGATCAGGGGAGGAGGAGGAGGCGTGGAAGAACTTGATCCGTTCACTATCGCGATACTGGAGGCGTCGGGGTGGGAGAAGGCGCCTCCGGTGAACCCGTCGGATCGAGGACGGGATGACAAGTGGCGGCTGAGGGAGCTTCTCCTCCTCCGGAGAGCATCTCCTAAACTCGCCGGCAGCCACAATATAGCGTTTTCATCGTGGGGTTCAATAAAGAAGAAAGTGGAGGCTGAGGAGGGTCACGACCGTGATTTCTGCGCGGAAGATGATGGAGCGACCGCGGCGACGGCGGCGGAGGAGGAGATGAAGAAGAAGAAGAACGAACTCCGCCAGCGGCAGGGAATGCTTGGCTGTATCCGGTTCAACGCCGGTGGTCTACGTTGGTTGGACTGGAGTCGTTAATTGATAAAAGATCCATGAAATATTTGAAGTTTGGAATAAAATGGTTAAATTTCTGTAATCTGTAAGTTCAATTCTACTAGAATGTGTAATGTAGCGACGGCCCACCTTTATCAAGTGAATGCTCTCAGGTCCATTAATTTGGAGCTTGGAGTTGAAGAATTATAGAACATCAAAACAATACTGCAGTAATATTTGGTCTCTGAATCGATTTCACTTAAAGAAATACTCTAAGAACAGAACCATAGTTTCCAACATAGTCTCAGAGATGCCCAATACATTCTTTCCCTACAAGTATTTGGAATGATGTAAAAAATGTCAAAAAGTGATCTGGAATCCCAATGTTGGTCATCAGAGGAGAGAAAAACCCATGAAGACGTTGGGATATTAAGCTACACAGTGATGTTAGAGCTACAACGTGAAATACCACTGCATTTAACTTAAACTATTCTCAACTATTGAATTTCTAAAAAGTGAAACTAATAAGATGTACGAGCAAACTCATTCTGAATCTACGAAAAGACAGAACAATTGAGGAAAGATTTGCAACCTTATGCTTTGCAGGAATAAAGCAATAATGTTGATTACGGGTATCCACCGTGGAATATTTAGTATCAGCTTCTATCTGTAATCAACAAACAATTGACACAAGCTAGATCTGTGATGATCAGAGCAAAAGAAAACCAAGAAAATGCTAAGATATAAAAAGAGGAAAATTAGAGGCAAGATAGGTGTTAAACAGACCTTCAGAGGATGCCTTAAACAAGCTCGTTGAAGTTTACTGACCTACAGAAGCAATAACACAACACAAACAGTTTGAATAATTTGTACTCTTTATCTTTCAACAAGTCTTGGGCAAAAATATTGAATACACCATCAGAACAAGATGCAAATCTTTATCATACAAGGCATGCCTTGAATACAGTTCAAATATGATGTTAGGCAATTTTATGTACTACTATAAACAAGGCAAGAGGACAGGCAAATACGAAGACTGACTACGTTTTATTTAGTTGGCACAACCTTTTCTTGCAATCATAGTGCATTTTCTATGTTCAAACCTAGGGAACTGAGATTTTTAGTTACAAAGCCAGTAGCCTATTGTGATATGTTCATGTTGGTACACAGTGATGTTAGAGCTACAAACCAAGAGCTACACAGTGATGTCCGGAATAGGCCTTTGAGGATTAGCAATCCGACCATGCCCTTTGAATGATTTCACAGAAAATGTTTCCTAATGATCTGAAGAAAGCTGTAAGCTCCTGCCAAATACTGAGAACTCATTACTACTGAATATTTACTGAATACCTGGTGAGGGAGGAGGGTGAGCGGCGGATCGCGCGAGGGAGGAGGGTGAGCGGCGATTAGGGCAGCGCGCAGAGGGATTACGACGGACGACGGAGCGCGATACCTGGCGAGGGAGGACGGCGAGCGGCGGATCGCGCGAGGGAGGAGGGTGAGCTGCGATTAGGGCAGCGCGCGGAGGGATTACGACGGGCGGGATGGATTTTGCGCGATTAGGGCAGCGGCCGGGGAGGGATTATCGGGGCGGGATGGATTTTGCGCGATTAGAGCAGCGTGCGGGGCGGGTGGGATATCACGCGAGGGAGGGTGCGATTTTGGATAGGGATTATCGCGGATGGGATATGAGGAATTTAGGGACTTTTTTTTAGAAATTAAAAATAATATAATTATAATTATAATTTATAAATTTTAACAGCGGACATTGTACGCTGTCAATATAAATTTTTAACAGTGCACATTGTACGCTGTTAAAAATACTTTTAACGGTGCACAATATGCGCTGTCAAAAATAACTTTAACGGCGTACAATGTGCGCTGTTAAAAGTATTTTTAACAGCGTATTATTATTGCGCGCTGCGGTTGATAAAAATATGATATTATCCGCAGCGCATTTTATTGGGCGCGCCGTCAAAGCAACTATTAACAGCGCGCCTATGATGTGCGCTGCGGATGACGCGCTGCGGAAAGTCATTTTTGTTGTAGTGT
>NW_027432797.1:0-9990 GCF_044706935.1 Curcuma longa
CTCAAACAATCCTGCTATCAAACAGTTTGTTGTGCCTTTCTTGCCAAATTTTCAAGAGTAAATATCTTATAGAGGCTTATGCCTGTCTTTGGAAGTGTAACCTCGCATAGTCACTCAATAATTGAAGTGTAAGATAAATAATCCTGTAGAGAACAAAAAGGCATTACGAGTTGTCCAAAACAATAGCACTCACCTAGCTATCTGTTTTTAGATCTACTACATGTGCTAATACTTGCTACACTAAGTTCTTACTACTATCTTAGTAGCCGAGTTCAGAAACAAAGCTTGCACGTAGCAAAATAACAAATCTACTTGCCTTAGCTCTTCTAATAATCTAATAACAAACATTAAAGATTCTTTAACAAAATTTAAACATACCTAGTACATTTGGTATCACATTTCTTCTACTTCGATTATTAACTATCGACCTTCTAAGATTGTGGTTGATACTTGATTTGAAGTTGTGTACTGCATGGTACTTGATAAATTGCCTTTCCATATATTTCTTGAACCAACAAAACCTGGTTGACTAAGTTCATGCAGCAATTCATTGTCACTTCCTAACATTAATAGTATCGATGCCATGGTCTGTCGCTAGACCTCTCTTGTACACATAAGAGACCCGATACTTATGCATTTCATGGCTTCTTCGGTAGAAAATGAAGTGTTAGGGGGCGTTTGGTTTGGTCATTTTTTGTTTTTATTTTTTTATTTTCTAGAAGTTACTGTTTACTTTGTATTTTCCAATCTCATTTTCTAGAAAATGAGAAGTCATTTTCTAAGAAAACAGAAAATGATAAAATATCATTTTCTATAGAGAATGAAAACTGTGATTAAAAAATAGAAAATGGAAAAAGCGGCTACAGTGCCGTACACCTCCTCATCACACGATTATTTTAATAAAATAATTTATTAAATTAATAAATATAATTTGATAATTTTATTTTAATAAAATAATTCATTAAAAATAATAATTTTAATAAAATAATTTATTAAATTAATAAATATAATTTTTTAATTTTATCTTTTAAAATTTAAAATAAATTTATATATATTTTAATAAAATAATTTATTAAAATAATTATTTTAATAAAATAATTTATTAAATTAATAAATATAATTCCTTAATTTTATTTTTTTAATTTAAAACAAATTTATTTATTTTAACAAAATATTTATAAAATAATTATTTTATTAAAATAATTAGTTATATTAATAAATATAATTTGATAATTTTATTTTAATAAAATAATTCATTAAAAATAATTATTTTAATAAAATAATTCATTAAATTAATAAATATAATTTGTTAATTTATTTTTAAAATTTAAAATAAAATATATATATTAATAAAATAATTATTAAAATAATTATTTTATTAAAATAATTCTTTAATTTTTTTTAGATTTAAAATAAATTTATATTTATTTTAATAAAATTTCTTTCTCTTTTTTGAAAATCTTTGAAAAAATCTCTTACAAACTTAGATAAAGAACAAGTACAAAAATAATTAAAATTACAATATAATAAAGAATACAAACAAATTGACGATCCAATCTGGGAGTCTTGAATGCGCTCCTAGCACTTCCCGGTTTGTATAAGCAAAGTTTGAGAACTAAGAGCAAACAAGGAACGATGGCTTTGATTGTGAGTCAGTGAATATTCTTTGAGCCTTAGTATTTTCCTTTTATAGAGCATGATTGTCACTTTTCCGGTTAATTGAAAGCCTTTTCGATTGACCAAAATTTAATCATACTTCATTTGAAGATCAAATTATGCAAACTCAACCTTATCAAGGGGTTTCGATTGATTTGACCAACTTGGGTCCGATCGCTCGGACTTGACCTTATCGCCTCGACCAATTCGAGTAGATCGGACTTGGTTTGGTCTCTGGACATGTTTCGGTCTTTTAAGTGTTCGTTTAGCTCCTACTTCCTACAAGACAAACATGCAAATAATATACAAAATATACAAACATGCAACCTGCTTGGAGTTTACTTCTCTAAGTTTTTCCTTTTCCTAGGTCAATGTAGACTTGTTAGGACTTCTCACTTGCCTAGGTCAACCTTGACCTATCAAGACTTCTCACTAAACTGTTAAACATTTGATCACCCTTGATCTGGGCTTCTCACTAACTTGGTTAACTTTGACCAAATTTCATTAAACATATTGCTCAAATAAACATCAAAATTCTAGAGGTCGATTGTACCAGCAAAAACCTCAACGTTCCTTTTGCTCTTACGATTTCAATTAAAAATATCGGATTTCATTGAAAAGGTTTCATTCTTGATTGCGAGGAATGATTCACCAGCGTGGGGTGTAACCAATATGATTTCAAGAGGTGCGACCAACAGGGATTCCAACCAAGCGAGGAAGAAACACAACAAGGCAGAGTGCATGGAGGTGGAAGAAGCATGCCATTGCCCAAGGCCAGTCCTAGGGGTTGGGCCTCAAGATCTAGAGGAGTTGACCTTGCCCCACAACGATGCTCTGGTGATTCAAACCAGAATGGCCAATTTTGAGGTAGCTTGGGTTTTCATAGACGCCAGGAGTTCTATCAATATCCTTTTTCTAATGATTCTGGAGAAGATGAGGATGCAAGTAGGAGACTTGCAGGTGGTGAAAACTCAACTTTATGATTTTTCAAGACACTCTATTCAACCGCTCGGGCAAATCAAATTGCTAATCTCTCTCAGGGAGGAGCCCAAATGGTAAATTATCATGGCTACTTTCACTGTAGTGGACACCCCTTGTGCATACAATATCATCCTCGATCGACCAACCCTTAGCACTTTTGAAGCAGTGACATCTCCCTACCATCAAAAAATATAGTTCTCCATAGGAACTGAGGTGGGTGAAGTTTGTGGGGGCCAACAAGCTTTAAGGAAGTATTATGTGGAGAGCATACGTGTCGACCAGACGAGAACCTGCACGGGAAGCTCAAGAGATGGGTCTATGTCAACAGCAGAAGAAGTTTGTATGGTTTATAAAGGTGTCCCAAGTTCTATTCAGTTAAAAGAGACAGAGATGCTAATAGTTGTACCTAACCAGCCAGAGAGGGGTACCCATGTATCCAAGGAGTTGGAGCCCTGATGAGTTAGGATTTTATGATTTTAATCGATTCAATTTTGAACTTTTACATGAAAATAAATTATGAAATGAATCGATTTGATTTTAATTGTCCTATATTGCATAATCTGAAGCTTGATTATAATTTTCATGATTTACTGGTAATTTTTGCATTAATTAGATTTTAATTGATTTTAGGGCTCAAATCGAATCAAACTCGAGCTCAATCGCGATCAAATCAAGCCAAGTCAAGCCAATTTACCCAAATTGATCAAACCAACATGGAGGACATGACCTAAATCAAGCCCGATCAAGATCCCTCAAATTTTTGGAAACCCTAAGCTGCCCTAGAGCCTAGATCAAGTTCTGACCGCTGGATTCTAAGATCAACGGCTGAGATTGCTTGATTAATGAAGGGTATATAAGCCGCAACCTTCGGGATGAACAGTGGCTCGCTGACACTGTTCATCGTCTCCCCCGCGGAAGCTGCCCTGCTCGGCGACGTACCAAACGGCGAAGTCCCTTCCACCCAAACCAATTCCGTTGCAATCCTTGTTCCCTGAGGAGTCTAAAATCAGTCGATTGGGTATATTCCGGCTGCCGGAGGAGGCGCGACGGCGAGGGTTTCGTCGGCAGCATCAAGCTCTGTTTTCGCAATTTCCGGCCATTCTCAGCTCGATCCGAAGCCGCGATCCTCTGGGGGGTTCTCGGAGGGTCGTGTAGTAATCCTAGATCATCAGAAGAGTGACTGGGACAAGTGAAGACGAGTACTCCGATTGTCCAGCTCGAAATCGGCTCATGCAAGGTTCTGTTCGTGCTCGGAGAGGGTTTTTCCGGGTTAACCAGAGTGCTGGCAGCGAGAACAACCACTAGATGACCATGTTGAGGACTCCAAATGGATCAGTGAAGCTGGTTTGACACCCATCTGAGGAGAACAATCGGAAGAGGGGAAGGATGGATGATTTACTGCTTTAGTTTTTGAATGCTGCAGTTTCTGATAACTTTCGTTTCTGATTTCTGAATTGTATCAGTTTAACTTCAAATTTGATGTTGTGTTCAAATCAAACTCCGTTAATTTAGTTATTAATTAGTGTTTAGTCTTGGTTTGGATTCAGATTTACCATAACTTAGCTCAAACTCTTCTTGCCAACGAATCTGATAATCTGAATTGTTAGCACTGTTTCGTGCCAAATCTGTCTTGTGTATCAGTTTGTTGGGGTTTTACAGCTTAAGGATGGGTGTTGATGTTAGTTTAGTGAATTCGGTTAGTTAATTGTTGTTAGGATTGTTTAAGCCTTGTTGCCAAATTTTTGAAAACCTAAACTTACTGTTCCGTGCCAAATTTATCAGATTGATCTTAATTAGCTTAGGTGCATTTGTTAGCTAATTTCATTGGTTAAATGCATTGCATTAGGGATGATCAGTTTCATTGTTAGATGGTTTAGTTTTGTTTCTTGATTTCAAATTGATTTGTATGCTTAGGTTAGATTGATACTTAGGTTTATTTGTTGTTTCCATTGCATTTCATTACTTCCTTACGTTTTGCTCTTGCATTTCCTTTCAAAATCTCAAAACTCCCCATTTTTATAGAAAACCCCAAAAAATACGACACCAAGCTCAATTCATGCAACTTTCTACTAGCTTTGGAAAAAACACGACTCGAGGCCCCTATACTTCATTTATTTGAATTTATTATGGGTTTTCGATATTAAAAATTAATTTGCAACCCTACTCGTGACACATAGCAATCTAGGGTTGTCAAGCCCAAGCTGAGGAAGATGCTAATTGTTTGTCTAATTAGGAATTAGGATATCTTTGTGTGGTCTCCTAGTGATTTGATGGGAATCCGATCAAGTGTAATGGAACATCAACTACACCTTCTCCCTACTGCTCGTCTCGTAAAGCAGAAAAGAAGAAATTTTGGCCTTGAGAAAGAGCTTCAAAGGCCGAGAATTTCTTCTTTCTGCTTGCGGACGAGCAGGATAGTGTAGTTGATGTTGGTTACCAAGTTGATTGGATTCCCATACGATGCGCTAGGAGACCGCGCGTATCCTAATTCCTAATTAGACAAACGGATTGAGCATCTTCCTCAGCTTGGGCTTGACAACACTAGATTGCTATGTGTGACCGAAAAACCCGGCTGCAAATTAATTTTTAATATCTGAAACCCATAATGATCGTGGTAAGTATAGGGGCCTCGGTGATTTCCAAAGCTAGTAGAAATTTTAATGAATTTGAGCTCCTAGGTGTCGTATGTTTTGGGGTTTGTATAAAAATGGGGAGGTTGAGATTTTTTGGGAAATAAGAGCAAAAGTAAGGAGAGGTGATTGAAAATGTCGGGGAATGGAAACAACAAAATAAACCTAAGTATAAATATAACCTAAGCATACAAATCAATTTGAAATCAAGAAACAAAACTAAACCATCTAACAATGAAACTGATTATCCCTAATGCAATGCATTTAACCAATGAAATTAGCTAACAAATGCACCTAAGCTAATTAAGATCAATCTGATAAATTTGGCACGGAACAGTAAGTTTAGGTTTTCAAAAATTTGGCAACAAGGCTTAAACAATCCTAACAACAATTAACTAACCGAATTCACTAAACTAACATCAACACCCATCCTTAAGCTGTAAAACCCCAACAAACTGATACACAAGACAGATTTGGCACGAAACAGTGCTAACAATTCAGATTATCAGATTCGTTGGCAAGAAGAGTTTGAGCTAAGTTATGGTAAATCTGAATCCAAACCAAGACTAAACACTAATTAATAACTAAATTAACGGAGTTTGATTTGAACACAACATCAAATTTGAAGTTAAACTGATACAATTCAGAAATCAGAAACGAAAGTTATCAGAAACTGCAGCATTCAAAAACTAAAGCAGTAAATCATCCATCCTTCCCTCTTCCGATTGTTCTCCTCAGATGGGGTCTAAAACCAGCTTCACTGATCCATTTGGAGTCCTCAACATGGTCATCTAGTGGTTGTTCTCGCTGCCAGCACTCTGGTTAACCCGGAAAAACCCTCTCCGAGCACGAACAGAACCTTGCATGAGCCGATTTCGAGCTGGACAATCGGAGTACTCGTCTTCACTTGTCCCAGTCACTCTTCTGATGATCTAGGATTACTACACGACCCTCCGAGAACCCCCCAGAGGATCGCGGCTTCGGATCGAGCTGAGAATGGCCGGAAATTGCGAAAACAGAGCTTGATGCTGCCGACGAAACCCTCGCCGTCGCGCCTCCTCCGGCAGCCGGAATATACCCAATCGAGTGATTTTAGACTCCTCAGGGAACAAGGATTGCAACGGAATTGGTTTGGGTGGAAGGGACTTCGCCGTTTGGTACGTCGCCGAGCAGGGCAGCTTCCGCGGGGAGACGATGAACAGTGTCAGCGAGCCACTGTTCATCCCGAAGGTTGCGGCTTATATACCCTTCATTAATCAAGCAATCTCAGCCGTTGATCTTAGAATCCGCCGGTAAGAACTTGATCTAGGCTCTAGGGCAGCTTAGGGTTTCCAAAAATTTGAGGGATCTTGATCGGGCTTGATTTAGGTCATGTCCTCCATGTTGGTTTGATCAATTTGGGTAAATTGGCTTGACTTGGCTTGATTTGATCGCGATTGAGCTCGAGTTTGATTCGATTTGAGCCCTAAAATCAATTAAAATCTAATTAATGCAAAAATTACCAGTAAATCATGAAAATTATAATCAAGCTTCAGATTATGCAATATAGGACAATTAAAATCAAATCGATTCATTTCATAATTTATTTTCATGTAAAAGTTCAAAATTGAATCGATTAAAATCATAAAATCCTAACTCATCAGGGCTCCAACTCCTTGGATACATGGGTCTCCCTCTCTGGTTAGGTACAACTATTAGCATCTCTGTCTCTTTTAACTGAATAGAACTTGGGACACCTTTATAAACCATACAAACTTCTTCTGCTGTTGACATAGACCCATCTCTTGAGCTTCCCGTGCAGGTTCTCGTCTGGTCGACACGTATGCTCTCCACATAATACTTCCTTAAAGCTTGTTTTGGCCCCCACAAACTTCACCCACCTCAGTTCCTATGGAGAACTATATTTTTTGATGGTAGGGAGATGTCACTGCTTCAAAAGTGCTAAGGGTTGGTCGATCGAGGATGATATTGTATGCACAAGGGGTGTCCACTACAGTGAAAGTAGCCATGATAATTTACCATTTGGGCTCCTCCCTGAGAGAGATTAGCAATTTGATTTGCCCGAGCGGTTGAATAGAGTGTCTTGAAAAATCATAAAGTTGAGTTTTTCACCACCTGCAAGTCTCCTACTTGCATCCTTCATCTTCTCCAGAATCATTAGAAAAAGGATATTGATAGAACTCCTGGCGTCTATGAAAACCCAAGCTACCTCAAAATTGGCCATTCTGGTTTGAATCACCAGAGCATCGTTGTGGGGCAAGGTCAACTCCTCTAGATCTTGAGGCCCAACCCCTAGGACTGGCCTTGGGCAATGGCATGCTTCTTCCACCTCCATGCACTCTGCCTTGTTGTGTTTCTTCCTCGCTTGGTTGGAATCCCTGTTGGTCGCACCTCTTGAAATCATATTGGTTACACCCCACGCTGGTGAATCATTCCTCGCAATCAAGAATGAAACCTTTTCAATGAAATCCGATATTTTTAATTGAAATCGTAAGAGCAAAAGGAACGTTGAGGTTTTTGCTGGTACAATCGACCTCTAGAATTTTGATGTTTATTTGAGCAATATGTTTAATGAAATTTGGTCAAAGTTAACCAAGTTAGTGAGAAGCCCAGATCAAGGGTGATCAAATGTTTAACAGTTTAGTGAGAAGTCTTGATAGGTCAAGGTTGACCTAGGCAAGTGAGAAGTCCTAACAAGTCTACATTGACCTAGGAAAAGGAAAAACTTAGAGAAGTAAACTCCAAGCAGGTTGCATGTTTGTATATTTTGTATATTATTTGCATGTTTGTCTTGTAGGAAGTAGGAGCTAAACGAACACTTAAAAGACCGAAACATGTCCAGAGACCAAACCAAGTCCGATCTACTCGAATTGGTCGAGGCGATAAGGTCAAGTCCGAGCGATCGGACCCAAGTTGGTCAAATCAATCGAAACCCCTTGATAAGGTTGAGTTTGCATAATTTGATCTTCAAATGAAGTATGATTAAATTTTGGTCAATCGAAAAGGCTTTCAATTAACCGGAAAAGTGACAATCATGCTCTATAAAAGGAAGATGAAGGCTCAAAGAATATTCACTGACTCACAATCAAAGCCATCGTTCCTTGTTTGCTCTTAGTTCTCAAACTTTGCTTATACAAACCGGGAAGTGCTAGGAGCGCATTCAAGACTCCCAGATTGGATCGTCAATTTGTTTGTATTCTTTATTATATTGTAATTTTAATTATTTTTGTACTTGTTCTTTATCTAAGTTTGTAAGAGATTTTTTCAAAGATTTTCAAAAAAGAGAAAGAAATTTTATTAAAATAAATATAAATTTATTTTAAATCTAAAAAAAATTAAAGAATTAAATTTATTAATTTAATGAATAAAATAATTATTTTATTAATATATAATTTTATTTTAAATTTTAAAAAAAATTAACAGATTATATTTATTAATTTAATGAATTATTTTATTTAAATAATTATTTTTAATGAATTATTTTATTAAAATAAAATTATCAAATTATATTTATTAATTTAACTAATTATTTTAATAAAATAATTATTTTAATAAATTATTTTGTTAAAATAAATATAAATTTGTTTTAAATTAAAAAAATAAAATTAAGGAATTATATTTATTAATTTAATGAATTATTTTATTGATATAATTATTTTAATAAATTATTTTATTAAAATATATATAAATCTATTTTAAATTTTAAAAGATAAAATTAAAAAATTATATTTATTAATTTAATAAATTATTTTATTAAAATTATTATTTTTAATGAATTATTTTATTAAAATTAAATTATCAAATTATATTTATTAATTTAATAAATTATTTAATTAAAATAATCATGTGATGAGGAGGTGTACGGCACTGTAGCCCTTTTTCTCATTTTCTATTTTTCAATCATAATTTTCATTCTCTATAGTAAATTAATATTTTATCATTTTCTGTTTTCTTAGAAAATGACTTCTTATTTTTTAGAAAATGAGATTGGAAAACACAAAGCAAACAATAACTTCTAGAAAATAAAAAAATAAAAACAAAAAATGACCAAACCAAATGCCCCCTAACACTTCATTTTCTACCGAAGAAGCCATGAAATGCATAAGTATCGGGTCTCTTATGTGTACAAGAGAGGTCTAGCGACAGACCATGGCATCGATACTATTAATGTTAGGAAGTGACAATGAATTGCTGCATGAACCTAGTCAACCAGGTTTTGTTGGTTCAAGAAATATATGGAAAGGCAATTTATCAAGTACCATGCAGTACACAACTTCAAATCAAGTATCAACCACAATCTTAGAAGGTCGATAGTTAATAATCGAAGTAGAAGAAATGTGATACCAAATGTACTAGGTATGTTTAAATTTTGTTAAAGAATCTTTAATGTTTGTTATTAGATTATTAGAAGAGCTAAGGCAAGTAGATTTGTTATTTTGCTACGTGCAAGCTTTGTTTCTGAACTCGGCTACTAAGATAGTAGTAAGAACTTAGTGTAGCAAGTATTAGCACATGTAGTAGATCTAAAAACAGATAGCTAGGTGAGTGCTATTGTTTTGGACAACTCGTAATGCTTTTTTGTTCTCTACAGGATTATTTATCTTACACTTCAATTATTGAGTGACTATGCGAGGTTACACGAGTTACACTTCAAAGACAGGCATAAGCCTCTATAAGATATTTACTCTTGAAAATTTGGCAAGGAAGGGGACGACAAACTGTT
>NW_027432798.1:0-10398 GCF_044706935.1 Curcuma longa
TTGAGTAAAGTGTATTTATTGTTATATTCGCTCATTAAAGGAGCTGTTATTGTATTAATTTGTGCTATAAATTGTTCTTACTCTTTGTGAGTTTTTGTTTTTGTTTTTGGAGGATTTCCAAAACAAGGAAAGGTTGATCCGAACCTGAAATCGGAGTGTATTGGGTTGGCTTGTACCCGAAAAATAAGTGTTCTAGCTTGGGATAGCTAGTGTCGGAGTTTCCGACGTTTTGTATTCGGGTTGAATACAAGTTTAGTGGATTGAAATTCCCAAGTAGGAGCTTGGGGAGTGGATGTAGGTGCAAGGTTGGCACCGAACCACTATAAATCCTTGTGTTTGTGGTGTGCTTTATTGCTTTCTCTTTATTTCTTTATTATATCCTTGCATTCTTGCTTTAGGCAATTAATCTTAATAAAATTCTTTCATTCATTTGCTTTTGACAAATATTCTTCATAAGTAATTAGTTAAGCTTAAAATTTTTAGAAACCCAATTCACCCCCCCTCTTGGGTTGCATAGCTGGGCAACAAGTGGTATCAGAGCCCGGTGCTCTAGCCCTTCTTTGATCTAACAATCAAAGAGCCAAAGATCTATGGCAACCCATGTTGGCACTTCTCTAGCCGAGGGGCAATCCACAAACCGACCTCCACTTTTCAATGGGTCTAATTACACCTATTGGAAAGCTCGGATGAAAATTTTCATACAAGCACTCGACTATGATATGTGGAGTATCATAGTGAATGGTCCTCACACACCCACTAAGATTATAGATGGTGAGGAATCAACCAAACCCGAGAAAGAATGGGATGAGGTTGATAAGAAAATGGCACAATTAAATGCTAAAGCCATGAATGTTCTTTATTGTGCACTAGATGCTAATGAATTTAATCGCATTTCTACTTGTGCATCTGCTAAAGAAATATGGGATAGGTTAGAAGTAACCCATGAGGGAACAAATCAAGTAAAAGAGTCTAAAATAAACATGCTTGTGCATAAATATGAATTGTTTAAAATGGAGCATGATGAGTCCATAACTGAAATGTTTACTCATTTTACTGATATAATTAATGGTTTAAAGAGTCTTGGTAAGTCTTATACTAACAGTGAACTTGTAAGAAAGATTCTCAGGTCCTTGCCAAGAACTTGGGAAGCCAAAGGTGACTGCCATCCAAGAAGCAAAGGACTTGAACACTCTACCTCTAGAAGAGCTTCTTGGATCCTTGATGACTCATGAGCTTAGCATGAAGCAACATCAAGAGGAAGAAGTCAAAAAGAAAAGAACCATTGCCCTCAAATCCACAACTCAACCTGATGAAGAAACTGATGACACTGAAGATGAAGAACAGGATGAAGAGATGGCACTCATCACCCGAAAATTCAAGAAGTTTCTAAGAAAAAGGAAACAGGGGATGAGGAAGAGGCCATTCACAAAAGGGGAACAAGCAAAGAAAAGGAGAAAGATCAACCCCTTATATGCTACGAGTGCAAGAAGCCGGGACACTTCAGATCCGAATGTCCACAACTGAAGAAAGGTCCCAAGAAGTTCAAAAAGAAGGCAATGATGGCGACATGGAGTGCGAGTGATGACTCAAGCTCCGATGAGGAAACCTCAACATGAACAAGCCAACCTGTGCCTTATGGCACATGAAAATGAGGTAACTTCTGAAACTCCTAGTGACTTTACTTTTGAAGAATTGCATGAAGCATTTCTATGATTTAATTGATGAATTAAAGAAACTAGGAAGAAAAACAAAGAGCTGAAATTGAAAAATCAATCTTTAGTGAAACAAGCTGAAAATCATTTCAATTGAAAAATTCACCTTGATTCAAGAAAATCAAAACTTAAAGAATGAAATTAACAAGCTGAAACCTATAGTAGAAAAGTTCACCTTAAGTTCAAACAAACTAAATATGATTCTTGATAATCAAAAGGCTATATATGATAAGGCTGGACTTGGCTATAACCCCTTGAAGAAACAAAAATTTCTGAAAAATATTTATGTAAATTATTCAAGTAACAAGTCTACAAATATTACTTGTTTTAAATGTGGTAGAATAGGACATAAATCATACACATGTCTTCTTAACAAATCTGCAAATTCAAATATAAAGAAAATATGGGTTCCAAAAGGAACCATTGTGACTAACCAAAAAGGACCCAAGAAAGCTTGGGTACCTAAAACAAAAACTTGACTTTTGCTTGCAGGTGTGTCTAGCATCCCAAGAAGGAAACAGGAAATGGTATCTTGACAGTGGATGCTCGAGACACATGACTGGTGATGAATCACAATTCATCACGCTTGATGCTAAGGATGGAGGGATGGTCACCTTTGGAGATAATGGCAAAGGAAAGATCATCGGGATAGGTAACATTGGTATCACTCCCTCCAAATACATTGAAAATATTTTATTAGTTAAAGGTTTAAAGCATAACTTACTTAAGCATTAGTCAATTTTGTGATAAAGGGTATAAAGTTATTTTTGAATCATCTGTTTGCATTGTAACTAGTCCTATTAATGATGGCATTAAATTTATTGGACATAGACATGGCAATGTTTATATGGTAGATTTGAATGATTTAGCCAAATTAAACATGCAATGCCTAGTATCCTTGAATGCTAAAATTAATGAGACTAGTTGGCTTTGGCATCGTAGACTTGCACATATTAGCATGCATTCTCTTTCAAAATTAATTAAAAAAGAATTAGTTCTTGGTTTGCCAAAATTGAATTTTGAAAAGGATAGAATTTGTGATGCATGCCAATTAGGTAAACAAACTAGAGTTTCATTTAAATCCAAAAATATTGTTTCAACTTCTAGACCTTTAGAGCTTTTGCATATGGATTTATTTGGACCAACTAGAACCACTAGTCTAGGAGGAAAATGATATGGTTTTGTAATTATAGATGATTACTCTCGTTTTACTTGGGTTTTCTTTTTGGCACACAAAGATGAAACTTTTCATATTTTCACTAAATTTTATCGAAAAGTCACTAATGAAAAAGGATTTTCAATTCAAAATATTAGAAGTGATCATGGAACTGAATTTGAAAATCAAGATTTTGAAAATTTTTGTGATGAAAATGGAATTGGCCATAACTTCTCTGCTCCTAGGACACCCCAACAAAATGGGGTAGTTGAAAGGAAAAATAGAACCTTAGAAGAAATGGCCCGTACCATGCTTTGTGAAAGCAACCTTCCAAGATATTTTTGGGCGGAAGCAATTAACACAGCATGTTACATTTTAAATCGTGCTTTAATTAGACAATTTTTAAAGAAAACCCCCTATGAACTTTGGAAAGGAAGAAAACCAAATATTGCATATTTTCATGTTTTTGGTTGCCGATGTTTTGTATTAAATAATGGTAAAGAAAGACTTGGTAAATTTGATGCAAAATCAGATGAAGCAATCTTTCTAGGTTACTCCTCCACTAGTAAAGCTTTTAGAGTTTTCAACAAAAGAACTTTAGTAGTTGAGGAGTCCATACATGTTGTTTTTGATGAATCTAACGATCTTCCTTCAAGGAAGAATGAGGGTGTTGATGATGCAGATCCACTAATAGAAGGTATGAAGGAGATCACTCTGAAAGATTCAACAACTCCAAGAAGACAAGGAACAAGAAGACAAACAAGATGAGAGAAGGTGAAGAAATTCAAGAACAACCTCAAGGTACAAATGACCTACCCAAGGAATGGAGGTATGTTCACAACCACCCTAAGGAGTTAATTATTGGTGATCCTATGCATGGGGTAAAAACTCGTTCTTCACTTAGAGATGTATTTAATCATTGTGCTTTTGTATCTCATCTTGAACCTAAAACTATTGAAGAAGCTGAAAATGATCATAATTGGATTAATGCAATGCAAGAGGAACTTAATCAATTTGAAAGAAATAATGTTTGGACCTTAGTATCAAGACCTAAAAATTATTCAATAATTGGCACAAAATGGGTCTTTAGAAACAAATTAGATGAGCATGGAAATGTAATTAGAAATAAAGCAAGATTGGTTGCTAAGGGATATAATCAAGAAGAAGGAATTGATTTTGATGAAACCTTTGCACCTGTTGCTAGATTAGAAGCCATTAGACTTCTACTTGCATATGCTTGCTTTATGAAATTTCAAATTATTTCAAATGGATGTTAAAAGTGCATTTTTAAATGGATATATTGCTGAAGAAGTATATGTAGAACAACCCCCTGGATTTGAAAATCATGCTTTTCCTAATCATGTTTTTAAATTAAATAAAGCTTTATATGGATTAAAACAAGCACCTAGAGCATGGTATGAAAGGCTAAGCAAATTTTTACTAAATAATGGTTTTTCAAGAGGTAATGTAGATACAACCCTATTTATTAAAAGAAATCAAAATGATATGTTAGTTATACAAATTTATGTTGATGACATAATTTTTGGGTCTACTAATGAATCCCTTTGTCAAGACTTTGCTAAGCTTATGCAGGGAGAGTTCGAGATGAGCATGATGGGAGAACTCACCTTCTTCCTCGGACTCCAAATCAAACAATCAAAAGAAGGAATCTCCATCACCCAAAGCAAGTACACCAAGGAACTACTCAAAAGATTTGGAATGGAGAACTCCAAACCAATTGGCACACCAATGAGCCCCTCATGTAAGCTTGACAAGGATGATGAAGGTAAAAGTGTAGACTTAAAATACTATAGAGGTATGATTGGCTCATTATTATATTTAACTGCAAGTAGGCCTGATATCATGTTTAGTGTTTGCTTATGTGCTAGATATCAATCTAATCCTAAAGAATCTCATTTGAATGCTGTTAAAAGAATCCTTAGATACTTAAATGGTACACAAACTCTAGGGTTATGGTACTCTAAGGACTCACAAATTGATTTATTAGGATATTCAGATGCTGATTTTGCTGGATGTAAATTAGATAGAAAAAGCACAAGTGGAACTTGCCAATTTCTTGGAGTTAACCTAATCTCATGGTTTAGCAAGAAACAAAATTCGGTAGCACTGTCTACGGCTGAGGCCGAATACATTGCAGCCGGAAGTTGTTGTGCTCAAATCTTGTGGATTAAGCAACAACTCGAAGATTTTGGAATCAAACTTAATGAAACACCAATAAGATGTGATAACACAAGTGCCATAAATCTATCTAAAAATCCAATTCAACACTCAAGATCTAAACATATTGAAATAAGACATCATTTTATAAGAGAACATGTTCAAAACAAAAATATAATTCTTGAATATGTTTGCACTGAAAATCAATTAGCTGATATCTTTACAAAGGCCCTTAGTGAGGATAGATTCTGTGAAATTAGGAGAAATCTAGGAATTCTTGATCCATTTGCCTAAAATTTCTCAATTTCCAAAGAATTGATGTCAAAAATTCTTAGAGCTCAATTTTCAACATCTATCCTGGTCCCAAAAGCTCAAATTTATCATTCTAAAAACTTATCATTGAGCAAAATTCCTTCTCCCAAAATTTCAAATTTTTTTGGAATTTATTCATCATTTTTTCTGAATTTTCTGAACTTCATGAGTCGACCCCCATGAGTCGACTCAATGGCAAACTTGTATTTTTCCCACCAACTTCCCACGGGCTCATTGTTTTTAAACGGAAACCCTGTTCGTGAGCCGACTCATCTTCTCATCTTCCTCCTTCCAAAAGCCGTCCTCTCCAACTCTTTTTGCTCCAAATCCAAGGATTTATCTCGAGGCATCTTCTCCCTCCTCCTCTCCACCAAAAATCGCCTCCTTGGAAAAGATTTTCTGTGCTTTCTCGCCTTGTTTGGCGCGGTTGGAGCGTGCCCTAGCACTTCACCGTTCTTCTCAAAATCCACTTCTTTTCTCCACCAAAATCCTTCTTCACTCTCTTGTGACCCTTCCCTCCTCCATTTCAATTCAAGTCTCCTTGCCTGCTACTTGTAGTGGATATGGCTCCAAAGATGAAACTTCCCCAAAGAAGAAAATCAATCCGTGAGCCTGAAGAAATTGTCCGAAAGAAAAGGCATGCTCAGTCTTCCACTGCTCCCACTCCAGTTTCAGTACCTGCTCAAGGTCCCTCTCAATCCTCCATAAGCCCCAGTGTAAATCCTCTTTCTGATAGAAAAGTAGAAACCGGGAAAAATATAGATTTTCGGTTCTTTGAAAAGAAGGTTTTACTTTTGCTACCAAAGATCAAAAATCAAGGATGGGAATTTTACTGCTCTCTTAAGGAAGTCACCTATGTTGATCTAGTTAGAGAATTTTACCAGAATCTACATTATGGAAATGGGTCAGTGACTTCAACTGTAAAAGGGATTGATATCTGCTTGGATCCTAGGATATTGGGAGAAATACTTCAGTTGCCTAGTGAAGGATACTCATATATGGAACTCCCAATTAAAGAAGAAGGGATCAGATGTTATCTTAGGAGAAACTTTTTCAGGAAGTTTAAACAAATTGGAAGCAAAGATTTTGTCCATTGAGATGAGGATCCTGCATCAGATGGTAACAAAGCTCTTCTTTCCTAGGAGTGGTAGGCATGACTTACTTTCTGGCAGAGATATATGTATCATGTTTCATGTCATCACTCAGACCCCCCTGAACCTCCCTGCACTTATGATAGAGGCCATGAGAGAAACTTTGAACAGATCCAAGGCACACTTGCCTTATGGTATGGCCCTTACTAGAGTATTTAGGAGGTTTGGAGTTAGCTGTGAGGGGGGGAGGCACCTACCAAGCTCTCTCATGTGGACACTTTCAACCAACACAGCCTGCACCGAATGGGATTTACAAAGACTGATGGTGGTTGGATCAAGGGCTCTGAAGAAAGAGCTGAGGAGAGAGCTGAGGAAAGAGCTGAAGACAGAGCTGAAGGCAGAGAGAAGAAGAAGGTCCATCATCTCCTGTCCATGACTTCAGGGCAGCATCACCAGATATCCAGTTCATTCCTGATACTGAGGCTGGCCCTTCAGAGTTTACTAGGATGCCCACACCAGTGTATCAGCCAGAGAGCAGAGCACCTCATTCAGAGTTCAGACTGGCTGATGATCAGATCGAGCAGATATCACAGCGTGTGGCTTCTTTGCTGTCTAGTCAGTGGAGTAGTACTTCTTTTGCACCAGGAGACTACTTCTTCTGATCAGACCATTACTCCCCACATCTCCACTGTATTTCAGATGATTTCAGATCAGTCCATCAGGATTCAGCAGCTTGAGGACACAGTCTGGAGACTGACTGGCAGAGTTCTTGACTTGCAGGGGCAAGTCCTTGCTTTGGCCCATCCCCAGCCACAGGAGTCTACTATTGAGGTCACAGACCTCACTGCAGAGGCTGGCAGGCTCAGAGGAGCACTAGAAGGTGGATATGAGTTACTGAGGAAAGAGATCAGAGGATCGAGTGAGCATGCTACCACTCAGTTCACTGCTCTACTTCAATCTGTTTCCAGAGCACTGAACGTACTTGATTCCATCAGACTCACCCTTTCTGTTCAGTCCTTAGCATCTCAGCGTTCTCAGCCACCCAGTTCATCTCCTACTCGTGCCAGCACCTCTACTCGTGGCAGAGGCAGACGGGGTAGAGGACGCACTTCTGATCCATCATCTCCTCACCCTATATCTGATGACTCCGATCCATGACTTAGTCATGATCTTTACTAGATCCTAGGTGTTAGTGTCTTGTTCTAGGATCTATATTTTGGGGCCATGTATTGACAATTAGCTGGTTGACTTTTATATTATGAACTATGTATTGAAACAATTATGATTTTAATGGAATCATCTTTTACTTATATTTCTACCTTTTGTAATGATGATTATCATATTTTGGTTATATATCAATATTCTCCTTGTTGAAATATTGTCTTCTCCTTGTTGTTGTTTGCTGTTGATAATTGCTATATTAAGGGGGAGCAAACATCTGTGAAAAACTCTAAAGGGGAAGAAATTAAAGAATATTTCAGAAAAAGAAAAGGAAGAGTTAACTATGTTTGATGATGTCAAAAAGGGGGAGAAATTAAACAAAAACAAAAATTGAAATTAAACAAAAAGCAAAACCTAAATTATGAGAAAAAGGGGGAGAAATTAAAAAAAACAAAAATTAAAATCAAATAGGAGAAATTAAACAAATATTGGAGAAATTAAACAAAAACAAATCAAAAGCAAAATTGAAAGATTAAACAAAATTTGAGAAATTTAAAAGATATAAAAAATAAGAAATGCTAATTATAATGCAAAAACAAAAACTTTTAAAATCAAAAGCTTAAATCATCAAAAGCAAAATTAAGTACAATGCAAATAAGTATTTTTTATATGCTGCTGATATATCAAATTCAAACTTGCTCTGATACATCTTTTGAAATTTTATTCACCTTGATACATCTTAAGAAATTTGTTTTACTCTGATACATCCTACAATTTCTTTTAACTTGCTCTGATACATGATAAAATTTAATCTGATACAGTGTGAAGGTTTCTCTGATATATTATAACATTTGCTCTGATACATAAAATTTTCTCTGATACATTATAAAATTACTTTTTTTTTGATACATTGCAAAATTTTCATTTCAAAATTTGCTCTGATACATCTTAAACTCAAAATGATCTAATACACTTCAAAATCAACTCTTAAACATGCTTTGGCACACATAATTTTTTTTGCTCTGATACATTATAAAATCTTTTCTGATGATAAAATCATTGTAAAAATTATTTTTCTTGCTCTGATAACAAAAACAATTTTTCTGCTCTAACACCAAAATCACATAATCAAAATGAGCATATTTTCAAATCTTTAAGAAAATGGACAAACTATTTTTGCATATGACCATTTATATTACATGCCAAAAGAATCATACTCTTTTCAAGCATATACACCTATAATGGATTCTTTTGAAATTAATGCATTCACATAAATGCTTTTGTTCAAATATTTTGTCATCATCAAAAAGGGGGAGATTGTTGCTCCTAGATTGATTTTGATGATTACAAAGCAGATTGAAGGGATACAAATAATTTTAAATTGAAAAAGTCCTTATGCTCTTCAAGGGCAAAATCATAATTTTACTAAAATCCTGATTTGATAGTATCATTTGGTAGAACAAATGATTTGTAATCTATTGGTGAAAATTTCATTGTTTTTGGACTTATATTTTTGAAGTTATGAAGGTTTGAAGTGCATGAGTCGACTCATGAGTCAACTCATGGCACTATGAGCTGATTGGCACGCAAAAATTCCCTTGGCACGCTGGATTTTTGGCTTGGCACGACCTGTGAGTCGACTCATGAGTCGACCCACAAGGCATGAGTCGACTCATGAGTCGACCTCTGCTGATTTGAGGCCAAAATTTCCAGAAATCATTTTCTGGTTTTTGCAACAGAGGTCGACTCATGAGTCGACCCCTGAAGCATGAGTCGACTCATGAGTCGACCCCTGCGACGGGAAATGTCAGCAACGGCTAGTTTTTTGCCCGTTTTAATTGCCTTTTATGCTTTAAAAATGCTCTAACGGCTCTTTTTCTGCCTAAATTGTTTTCTCTTATTTCTTAATGCTATAAAAGGCTTCAAATGGTGAAAGAAATTGCAGATTAAATAGCAGATCAAACGTGAAATCAAGAAAGAAAAAGAAGAAGAGGAAGAGAGAAGAGAGGATCCAAAATTTGCACGAAAAAGCCTGAGATCAACGAAATATCCAAAAGAAAAAGAGAGAGGATCCACAATATACAAGAGAGATTGTGAAAGAGAAATTCAAGAGCTTTCAAAGAGAGGATTTTTCAAGCCTATTGTTTCAACCTTGATCAAGAGATCTTTCAAAGCTTTCAAGAATCTTCAATCAACAATCACCTCTCCTCAAGCATTCATTCAAGCGTTCATCCACCTTGAGAAAATCCAAAAAGGGGTTCTTCATTTGAGTAAAGTGTATTTATTGTTATATTCGCTCATTTAAAGGAGCTGTTATTGTATTAATTTGTGCTCTAAATTTTCTTACTCTTTGTGAGTAATTGTTCTTGTTTTTGGAGGATTTCCAAAACAAGGAAAGGTTGATCCGAACCTGAAATCGGAGTGTTTTGGGTTGGCTTGTACCCGAAAAATAAGTGGACTAGCTTGGGATAGCTAGTGTCGGAGTTTCCGACGTTTTGTATTCGGGTTGAATACAAGTATAGTGGATTGAAATTCCCAAGTAGGAGCTTGGGGAGTGGATGTAGGTGCAAGGTTGGCACCGAACCACTATAAATCCTTGTGTTTGTGGTGTGCTTTATTGCTTTCTCTTTATTTCTTTATTATATCCTTGCATTCTTGCTTTAGGTAATTAATCTTGAATTAAACTCTTTGTATTTGCTTTTCAAATATTTTTCATAAGTAATTAGTTAAGCTTAAAATTTTTAGAAACCCAATTCACCCCCCCTCTTGGGTTGCATAGCTGGGCAAC
>NW_027432799.1:0-18635 GCF_044706935.1 Curcuma longa
TCCTAGAAGCCAATATGACTGACACATTATAATATTTCTAGGATATAATTTTTACTTAATATATTGATTTGATCAATAAAAGGATAATTTTTTTTCATTCAAGTGTTATGTGTCATTGAATCATCTATGAAATTAATAAGATGATGATACATATTCTCAAAGGTGTTGAGAATTTGAGACATATATCATTATGGTTAATTCCTAAATACTTCCTGATCATAGGATCATCATGAGGATGGTGATTGATCCAGGATAGATTGGTGCATGGATCACTTTCTTTTGGATAGATGAGTCTTGAGTCTACAGTGTAGAGACACTGGAGTGAGAGTGCAGGTAGTTGTTAGAGAACAACTAGTACTGAGCGTGACCAATACGAGAAATCACTTGGATGTCTACTCACTCGTCAGTGATTATCTCGATGCTGTAGTTGTGTGAATGATCCTTTGACCTGAGATGGTACTGACTGCTCACAGTGAGGCTGCTGGAGTTTGACTGACACATAAACATTGATCTCAATGGATCCTTGTAGTGGATGTTGGCGACAGTTGGTCCAGATTTGTAGGAGTAGGGTGTGCATCTAGATGGAATCTATCGATCTTGATAGAAAAGAAGTAGTCCTATGAGATTTAAGAGACTGAGTCCTTAAGTCTATGGCCATAGCAAGTGTGATTGATGAAAAAAGAGTTTTCATAAGAATCACAATGGACTTGAGCTGATTGAATCTATCATATGACTGATGATGAGGTTTGATGATTTATCCATGACCTGCCATCTAGTCGGGACTCACGATAGAAGACTGAATCACATGTTAACTACACCTAGAGGTTTCATCTTTTATTCTACTGGATTGCCACTACATACTGCTAGGTGTCACTGATGGATTGTGAGAGCTCACTAGCATCATCTTGATGATCGATGATCCTTGATGAGTTAGAGTTGAAATTGTTCCAATCCATTGAAAAGAGTTTCAATGATATTATGATAGAGATCATTGTATATCTCACTATCAGATAGAATAGAACCTATGGGGTCACACACAAAAGAGATGATTAGGTTTGATGCCCAAAAAGGATCCTTTTGTGTGTGAAAAATTAAGGAAGGGAGAGGGCATGGCATGGAGGTGGATGGCGTGAGGTATGCTTTGATCCTTCTTTCTTACAAACAACCAAAGGTTGGTTGTTAGGACATCTTCTTCTCTCCCTTTTGTCTATGTTTGGACATGGATGTCTCCTCTTCTCTTTGTCCAAAAGTTGGATAAAATTTTTACATCTCTATTGTAGAGATTTGGTGCATGAATTTTAGGAAGAAAAGAGAAGAAAGGGTTCTTCTCATGATCTCTAGCATAGAGATCAAGATCCTCCTACATCTTCTTCTTCTCTAAGAGTGTCTTAAGAGAAAAGAAGATTTTTAACTATCAAGATACGATCTCTGCAAGGGAGCTAGCACCCCGATGAGATCAAAAAGCTTCTGATCAGATCAGAGTCTTGTGTGGATATCTGTAGAGGTCGGATGCTTGTGCGGCTAAAAGGGATCTTCGGAAGACCTGTTATGATCCAGGTGGTGTGCCCAAGGCCCAGGGGACCAAGGCTAAGGCCAAGGTCCATCATTCATGAGGGCTTCATGGAGGCTCTAGGGCTAGTTGGGCCCTAGGTTGAAAGGCTGTGGGCCTTTCGGGTTCTTGAGGTCTAGGTTATGTGGGCCTCAAGGGACCAACTCTTTATGGGCCAGGTCTGGGCCCAGGATAGGTGAGATTAGGTCGAGTCATGGGTGTACATGGGCTTGGGTTAACCTAATCTCCCATAGAGTTGGTCAAGGGAGTTTTGGGTTTGGGTCACTTGACCCTGTGTTTATATATACATGTACTTGTATAGGTTTGATTAAGCCAAGAAAATAGATGAACTCTTTCTCCCAAGTCTCTCTCTCTCTTCTCCCTCTCTCTCCAGCAATTCTCCATGCCCCAGGAGCAAGAAACCCTAGGGTTTCTTGCCGCCAGTCCATAAAAGGAAAGAAAAGAAGGGGAGGCGCTAGCCCCTTCCCCCTTGCAGCCGCCAACCAGATCTGCTCTCCCCTCTCTTGCAGCCACCCAAACATCAGGTCCAGGACTTGAAATCTCTTGAGAAGAGATTGGTACAAGTCCCTCTCAGATCTGGAGTTGATCTGAGGTCGTTTGAGGCACGGGTGAGATCTCCATCAACAGATCTACAAGAAAGGCTGCAGCAGGACAGATCTGCAAGGTCTGTCTCCATCTACCTTCTTCCCTATCTAGAATACCCTGATTTGAGATCTACAAATTGAAAGACCTCGGTCCAGGTCTGATCTGGTTGGGTACCAGATCTTGGATTTTTTAGAGGTGGTTTCAGAGGTGTTCTTCATCTGGAACGAAAGGCTGACGAAGAAGACAGCAACCAGGCTGATTTCGTCAAGGGCCTTGGATCGTGTCCAGAAGTCTCCAGATCTATTCGTTGCTGGTTCTGCTGCACCCAAGGTCTGTGGGAGGAGCCAGGATCATGCTCCAATAGTTGGTATCAGAGCCACGGTGGTGAGGAAGCGGTTCCAAGTGCGAGAAGTTGAAGATCCCAAGTGCTGAAAATTTTCAGCAAGGTACCATCAAGGTATATTCTACACTTCTTGATTTTATATTGCTTGTTTGGCTTGGATCCAGTCATGGGCAGCAATATGAAGGTCGATTTTGAGAAGTTTGATGGCAAGAAAAATTTTTTCATGTGGAAAATCTGGGTGGAGGATCTTCTGGTGCAAGCAGATCTGGATCAGGCTTTGGATGAGAAGCCTGAGGGAATGACAGATAGACAGTGGGCATCGTTGGAGAAGAAAGCATGCTCGGTGATCAGAGGATGTTTGGCGGATGCGGCGTTGTATTCGGTGCTGGAAGAAAAGACCCCGAAGGGCCTTTGGTCGAAGTTGCACACCATGTATATGGGGAAGAATATGTGCAACAAGCTGATGCTGAAGAAGAGGTTGTACAGTCTTCGGATGCAGGAGGGATCTGATGTGATTGGCCACATTCAGAGGTTCGACCAGTTGTGCATGGAGTTGATGAATATCGGGGTGAAGCTGGATGAGGAGGACAAGTCCCTGTTGCTTTTGTGTTCGCTGCCAGGATCATATGACTCTTTGGTGACTACACTGCTCTACGGCAAGGAGACTCTGGAGTATGAGGACATGGTCTCGGTGCTGAGGTCTAATGAGCAGAGAAAAAAGTTGACCAGAGATCGGGCTCCCCAGGAGGGTTTGGCAGTAGGGGAGAGGACAGGTAGAGGCAGAGGCAGAAGCAAGTCCAGGGGGCGGTCCAAGTCCAGGAAGGGAAAGAAAGAGGTGAAATGCTTCAAGTGCAACGAGTTCGGGCACTTCAAGCGAGAATGTCCACTATGGAAGAGCAAGAAGGGAGAAAGAAGTGGCTCAGAATCAGTGAGTGCAGTTGCTGGGCAGCAGGTGGAGGATGATCTACTTGTGGTATCAGATGGTCACAGGCATTACACAGAGGAGTGGACACTAGACTCTGCGTGCTCACATCACTACACACCACACAGGTCTTGGTTTGCGACATACACCAAGACAGATGAGGGATCAGTGACTCTAGGTGACAATCATCCTTGCAAGGTGGCTGGGATAGGGACAGTCAGGGTGAGGATGTTTGATGGGATTGTGAGGACATTGACAAATGTAAAGCACATCCCGGAGCTGGAAAAGAATCTGGTGTCACTAGGCTACTTGGAGCGCAGTGGATACAGCTTCAGCAGTAGGGCTAGAAGCGGAGTACTGAACATCTCCAATGGAGCTATGGTGGTGATGAGAGGCAGGAGGTTGGACAATAACCTCTATCGCATGGAGGGATCTGTGGTGACCGGAGAGTCTGATGCAGCAGCTGCAGCACAGGACCAGCAGGGGGCTTACAGGATGTGGCACTACCGCCTAGGCCACATGGGTGACAAGGGGCTGAGGGAGTTGAGCAGGAGAGGACTCATCTCTGATCTGGAGGATGGTGCTACAGGGGAGATCTGTGAGCCTTGCCAGATGGGAAAGCAGAGGAGAGTTCAGTTCAACATCAGTACAGCCCGCAGTGCAGCCCCTCTGGAGTTAGTACACACGGATGTGTGGGGACCAGCCCCAGTTTTAGCTAGGAATGGGGCCAGATACTTCATGACCCTGATTGATGATTTCTCAAGGAAACTCTGGATTTACTTCATGAGAGAGAAGTCAGAGGTCTTCACCAAGTTCAAGATCTGGAGAGCTGAGGTGGAGAAGGAGCAGGGGAGGAGCGTGAAGTGTCTGAGGTCAGACAATGGCGGGGAGTACACCAGCAGAGAGTTCCAGGACTACTGTGAGGAGTGTGGGATCAGGAGACACTTCTCAGTTAAGGGGACTCCACAGCAGAATGGGGTGGCCGAGAGGATGAACAGAACACTTTTGGAAAAGGCACGATGCATGAGGCTGCAGGCAGGGCTTCCAAAGGAGTTCTGGGTTGACACAGTTGATGCAGCGGGTTACTTGGTCAATCGGTCACCTCACACCAGGTTGGATGGCAGGCTTCCAGAGGAGGTGTGGTCTGGGAGGACAGTTGGGCTGGGCCATCTACGGGTATTTGGGTGCACGGCCTATGTGCACATTGGAGCTGGTGAGCGGAGCAAGCTAGACGCCAGATCACGCAAGACGGTGTTTCTAGGCTATCCGCGAGGAGTCAAGGGATACAGGCTGTGGGATCCCTTGGAAAAGAAGGTCATCATTAGTCGGGATGTGACTTTTGATGAGGAGTCAGTCCTACGGAGGCGAGCAGGCATGGAGGAGCAGCAGGAGCAGGAGGAGGTCCAGCAGGGCGCTGCTGGACAGCTTACCTCTTTGATTTTGCCTCTTGCAGGTACTACGGGAGGACATGACATTCAGGTGGAGAACCTACCTAAGGTGTCTCCACAGGTGGAGAGGACTCGGATGGATGATCGAGGTGGAGAGGTCCAGCAGGAGCGAGCTGGACCGAGGACTGATATCGGTGTTGCCCTACACAAGCCCAAGAGGACCATCAGGCAACCGGACCGATATGGCTTCGAGGAGATGCTGTCATATGCCCTGGTGACAGTGAATGGAGACCCATATATGTATCAGGAGGCTATTGAGAGCCAGGACAGAGAGCGGTGGGTCCAGACGATGTCCGAGGAGATGCAGTCTCTCCACCAGAACCAGACGTGGCGATTGGTGCAGTTGCCACAGGGGAAGAGGCCCATTGGCTGCAAATGGGTCTACAGTCGCAAGGAAGGGCCTTCAGAGCAGGGAGGTATCAGATTCAAGGTGAGGTTAGTGGCCAAGGGATACTCCCAGAAGGAAGGCATCGACTTCAGCGAGGTCTTCTCTCCCGTCGTCAGACATACTTCCATCAGAGTGTTGCTGAGCATTGTAGCAGCTCAGGATTTAGAGCTGGAGCAGATGGATGTCAAGACGGCGTTCCTCCATGGGCATTTGGAGGAGAGGATTTACATGGAGCAGCCACCCGATTTCAGGGATCCAGGATCAGAGGGAAAGGTTTGTTTGTTGCAGAAGTCGCTGTACGGGCTGAAGCAGTCGTCGAGGCAATGGTACAAGCGGTTCGACTCCTATGTGCGCAGCATTGGACTTTTCAGGTGCGAGTTTGATCCCTGTGTTTATGTTCAGTCTCTTGAGGATGGTTCTAGGGTGTTCCTACTCTTGTATGTGGATGACATGCTTATAGCATGCAAGAGTAGGAAGGTTGTGCAGGATCTGAAGGCATCCTTATCTCGAGAGTTTGAGATGAAGGATTTGGGCCCTGCAAGGAAGATCCTAGGCATGGAGATTTTCAGAGACCGAGCCCGGAGGGTGCTGCATCTATCTCAGGGGGGCTACATACAGAAGGTCTTAGAGAGGTTCGGGATGAAGGGAGCAAAGCCGGCGGAGCTGCCACTTGCCGGTCACTTCAGACTCTCGAAGACCATGGCGCCACAGACTGAGGTGGAGGCTCAGGAGATGGAGACGGTTCCTTATGCTTCAGGAGTTGGGAGCTTGATGTATGCGATGGTCTGTTGTAGGCCAGACATCGCTCATGCAGTGAGTCAGGTTAGCAGGTTCATGGCGCAGCCTGGCAGGGAGCACTGGAGAGCTCTGAAGTGGATATTCAGATACCTGGCGGGTTCAGTTGGAGTTGGCATCTGCTACGGACAGCGAGGAGGTGCAGTGGGATACTCTGACATGTCCAGGGAGGCTCAGGGGCTGATTGGCGGTTATGTAGATGCAGACTTCGGTGGAGATGTGGATACCCGGAGGTCTACGACAGGCTTCATCTTTAGCCTGTATGGAGGTCCTATTTCTTGGAGATCGAGTCTGCAGCCTATCACGGCCCTATCCACTACAGAGGTGGAGTACATCGGGCTGACAGAAGCAGCTAAGGAGGCAATTTGGCTGAAGGATTTGTTGACGGAGATGGGCCTTACTCAGGAGGCCATTAGAGTGCACTGTGACAGCCAGAGTGCACTTCTATTAGCACAGAACTCAGTCTATCATGCAAGGACAAAGCACATCGACATTCGGTATCATCGGATCAGGGAGCTTGTGGAGGATGGTGAGGTGGAGCTGGTAAAGGTACACACCAAGGAGAACCCAGCTGATGCACTTACGAAGGTACTTCCACGGGACAGCTTTCAGAGATGTGTTGAGCTGATTCGGCTGATGGACAGAGTGGAGCTGGTTGAGGCCTTGGGACACCAAGGTGGAGATTGTTGTGATCCAGGTGGTGTGCCCAAGGCCCAGGGGACCAAGGCTAAGGCCAAGGTCCATCATTCATGAGGGCTTCATGGAGGCTCTAGGGCTAGTTGGGCCCTAGGTTGAAAGGCTGTGGGCCTTTCGGGTTCTTGAGGTCTAGGTTATGTGGGCCTCAAGGGACCAACTCTTTATGGGCCAGGTCTGGGCCCAGGATAGGTGAGATTAGGTCGAGTCATGGGTGTACATGGGCTTGGGTTAACCTAATCTCCCATAGAGTTGGTCAAGGGAGTTTTGGGTTTGGGTCACTTGACCCTGTGTTTATATATACATGTACTTGTATAGGTTTGATTAAGCCAAAGAAATAGAAAACTCTTTCTCCCAAGTCTCTCTCTCTCTTCTCCCTCTCTCTCCAGCCATTCTCCATGCCCCAGGAGCAAGAAACCCTAGGGTTTCTTGCCGCCAGGTCCAAAAAGGAAAGAAAAGCAAGGGGAGGCGCTAGCCCCTTCCCCCTTGCAGCCGCCAACCAGATCTCCTCTCCCTCTCTTGCAGCCACCCAAACATCAGGTCCAAGACTTGAAATCTCTTGAGAAGAGGTTGGTACAAGTTTCTCTCAGATCTGGAGTTGATCTGAGGTCGTTTGAGGCACGGGTGAGATCTCCATCAACAGATCTACAAGAAAGGCTGCAGCAGGACAGATCTGCAAGGTCTGTCTCCATCTATCTTCTTCCCTATCTAGAATACCCTGATTTGAGATCTACGAATTGAAAGACCTCGGTCCAGGTCTGATCTAGTTGGGTACCAGATCTTGGATTTTTTAGAGGTGATTTCAGAGGCGTTCTTCATCTGGAACGAAAGGCTGACGAAGAAGACAGCAACCAGGCTGATTTCGTCAAGGGCCTTGGATCGAGTCCAGAAGTCTCCAGATCTGTTCGTTGCTGGTTCCGCTGCACCCAAGGTCCGTGGGAGGAGCCAGGATCGTGCTCCAATAGTTCAAAATCTAAGGAAGCCTTCGACACACTTCGACGACATCAGATGAAATTGAATCCGACTAAGTGTGCATTTGGGATGACTTCTGAAAATTTTTTTGAATTTTCTTGTATGCAATGAAAAATTGAGGCTAATCTGAAGAAAATAAAGGCTATCATCAACATGAAGCATCCCAACTTAAAGAAAGAGATACAACAACTCAATAAAAGGATTGCCGCATACTTAGTCGATTCATTTCGAAGTCAGCAGAAAGATGTCTATCCTTCTTCAAGACCTTGCAGCAAACAAAGATTTTTCATGGTCAGATGAATACCGACAATTCTTTGAAGACTTGAAAAAATACTTGACATCTCCACCATTACTCACAAAATCAAAGGTGGGAGAAACTTTGTATCTCTACTTGGCAACTTCAATGAGAAGCAGTTAGTTCGGTACTCGTCCAGGAAGATGAAAATCAAATTCAATGATCAATCTACTATACCAGCAAGGTACTTCACAATGTCGAAAGTAAGATATTCAAGACAGAAAAAGATGATCTACGCTCTAATCATATTGGCACAACGACTTCGTCCGTACTTTCAAGCACATTCTATTAGTCATCTTGATAGATCAACCATTGAAGGCAATCTTATACGATCTGATACTTTTGGTCGAATGGCAAAGTGGGCAATAAAACTTGAGTGAGTTTGATATACAATATCGCCCATGACCATCAATGAAAGTACAAGTTTTACCGACTTTATCATCGAGTGTACCATACCGATAATAATCCTGAAGATGAAACTCGATGACAAATCGAAAGCAAATTAACTTTTTGAACCTCGACTTAACATCGGTATGGGTGCTACATGTTGATGGAGCATCCAATGCACAAGGTAGTGGAGCTGGCCTCATCCTCATCAATTTTGAAGGGGTGTGACTGAATATGTCCTTCGGTTCAATTTTAAAGCCTCAAATAATCAAGCCGAATATGAAGCTCTTTTAGCCAGCTTGAAGATTGCCAAAGAGCTTGACATAGATAATTTGAAGGTCTTCACCGACTCACAATTGATTACTAGACAGGTCAAGGGTGAATTTGAAGTCCAAGATCCCGATTATGATGAAGTACCTTCAGAAAGTGAAAGATCTTACATCAATCTTAAAATATTTTGAGATCTCTCACATTCCAAGAAGTGAAAATGCTCGAGCTGATGTACTTTCTCGACTCGCAACTACTTCATTCAACTCACTAGGTCGAACATTCATCGAATATCTTGAACAATCGAGTATTGATAAAGTCGATGAAGTGCTACAAATCAATGATGAATCAAGCTGGATGGATCCGATCATCCAATATTTGACTGATGAAACTCTTCCTATGGATCTTTCAAAAGCCAAACGACTAAGATGGATGGCCTCACAATATGTTTTAATGAATGATCAATCTTTACAAAAGGTCATTCTCTCTTCCTTACTGAAGTGTTTGAGACCAACAGATGCTGACTATGCACTCAGAGAAGTTCATGAAGGAATTTGTGAAAATCACTTGGGGGGCAAATCATTGGCTTATAAAGTCTTATGACAAAGATATTATTGGCCCACCATGAAGAAAGATGCAGCTGAACTTGTCCGAAGGTGTGAACCATGTCAAAAGTATGCAAATATACAACATCAACCGACCAGTCAGTTGACATCAATCATTGCACCATGGCCCTTCGTACAATGAAGAATTGACATACTTGATCCTTTTCCTCCGATATCTGATCAAAAAAATTTATAGTGATTGCCATAGATTACTTCACCAAATGGATGGAAGCTGAATCCTTAGCACAAATCACTGAAAGTAAGATAGAAGACTTCATTCAAAAATCAATCATATGTAGATTCGGATTTACCACACACCATCATCACCGACAATGATCGATAATTCGATAATCAGAACTTTAAAGAGTTTTGTGTGAAATTTCATATTACGCACAAACTCACCTTAGTCGGCCATCCACAATCCAATGGTGAAGTGAAAGTGACAAACCGAACAATTCTACATGGTCTTAAAAATCAGACTGAATGAAGCTAAAGACCTCTGGATAGAAGAATTATATCTGATCTTATGGGCATATCGGACAACTCCTCGCATACCAATAGGAGAATCACTCATTCAACTTAGCTTATGGAACAGAAGCAGATGATCCTACTTGAGATCGGATTGCCATCAATGAAGAGTCGAACAATATAGTGAGCCAAGTAATTCTGAATGTCGGAGAGCCGACTTAGACTCTACTTCCAGAATGTTTGACAGCAAGCTCAAGTTCGGATGGCTGCATATCGGACAAAGGATAGTCCGATATTACAATGCAAGAGTCAAACTGAAGGTCTTTCATCCAGGAGACTTGGTCTTAAGAAAAGCAGAAGTTTCAAAAGCCTTAGATCAAGAAAAATTATCTCCAAACTAGGAAGGACCTTACAAAATGACCGAAACACTTCGTCCAGATGCATATCGACTAGAAACCCTCGATGGAATAACTATTCTTCGAACATGAAATGCTGATAATTTGAAAATGTATTATCAATAAAATTGTCCATATGTATACATATTTAAAATGAAATATTGAATTTCAAGATTACAAATTTTCGATCAACTATAAATGACTATAACGGATCCAGTGCCAATAGTCATTCAACTGATATCGATAATCGATCACTATAAAAATCAAATATCGACTGCTTATACTACTGTATCTCGGTTTTCACTGTAAAAACTGACACTGATTGCAATTATACTGGACTTTGACTGCAAAAGTCGAATAATCGATTATATTTCGATTATCATATATTAGACTTTTCATTGTAAAAGCTGATTATAGTCGAATGACTATTATGACGACTTAGTCTTAACTAAGCAGAATACTATGCCAATACGATCAAGGTCGGATTGAAATTATACCGACTTAACTACGGTCAGTCGAAGGATATTCGACTTGCCATCGATTATCAAATAATTCGAGGTACAAGCCTGACCAAATGTTGGGCACAGGATATTCGACTTATTATCGTTTATCCTAATTCTATTAAGTATGTCAAATGGACTATATGACAAATGGATGATTCTACAAGTCCTATCGAACATTCATTTCATCGATTGATGTTCGATAGTTAAATAATTACTCTACAACATTGGTGAACACACAAAAAAAAGAGTTCTGTACTTAGAAAAAATTTTTTTCATTCATTCAAAAAGAAGAGTTACAAAATTAAATCGAAGTCCGATTACAAATATTTGATTACAAAAAGCAAAACAAAAAGATTACACCGATCATAATTCGTCATCGTCCATGTCCCTTTGCTCTGGTGTAGCATCGATCGATTTAGACAACTTCTGGTGCTGTCGGTGCTTCATCTTGAGTCGGAACAGCTTCTTCTTCAGCAGCTTCATCTTCTGGTCTGGAGGGATGATGCTACTCAAGTCGAAGTCTCGGGTATAATTTTCGATCGTATCTCGATCGTCTTCATACCCGATACAGTAGGAGGCGAATCCATCTTCGAGAATCTCTTCTTTGAATTCTTTCGAATTCTTGATGTCCTCGACTGCCCGACTCTGGCCTCTCTTGCTGACTTTGCTTTCGCCTTGGCCAACTCTGCATCGGCTCGTGTGGAAGACGATTCCTCTTCGGCCAGTGCCAACCTTTGCAGGCTTGGCCCAATGTCGTCCATGTTCAGCTTCGAGTTCAATGATGCATCCATCTTTTTCTTATCGAAGTCGATGGATGGAATGTTTCTTGCTCTTGATCTTTGATTCAAGAGTCAAAATAGTTTTGGTGAGCCGACTTAAGTTCGGCTCCCGAAGATGAAGGTCGTCAGACAAGCGAGAGACTTCAACCTGAAGTTTCACCTCCCGCTTGGTCGCCGACTGAAGTTGTTCAAGGGCAGCCACCTTCTTAGCATCGGCGACCGCCACCTTATCCATCCATGTTTGACGAAAGTCGGCAACTCTTTCGTAGCCGATCTCCAGGTCAAACATGTCGTTGATCAACTACAAATTGAGGATAAGTTGGAGTAATCAAAAGAAAAAAAAGTAAAAAAAACTTACCCCGAGTATCGTCGGATAAAATACAAAAATATTTCGACCACCGACCATTTCCTCCGACACTCCTGATAAGTCGGAAGAAGAATACCTGGCACAGTCGCTTGGCCAGTACATAATTAATCAGGGCTGATTCATCGACGGACACTTGGAGGTCGAAGTGCACCACATGGCCCTCCGATGCTGCATCATCTACCGATGCCATCAGAGCTTTTCCTTGGTCGGCGGCCCCATGTTTGAAAGCGAGGGGAAGCTTGAGCTTGACTGCGCCCCAACTGAAGAGAGTCTGGTGCAGCCGCAGATTGTTCGGGCTCTCTTGTCTCGGCCCGAACCTCCTCAAGTGGTGAGACTACCGATATTATTTCGATTGTTCCCCTCGCTGTCCTTTCCTCGGACGATGCAGCAGGAGCATTGTCGGAGTTGATAGTGCCAAGACTAGTTCGGGAACCAATGTCGATGGGACATCGGGTTCCACGGCCGATGCTGAAATGCCGACTGGAGCTGGTGCTTGATGCCTCTTCGACGGTCGTGAAGGCCCGACCTCAGATGCTACGCTCTTCTTGGCAGCATGCTGACGAATGTCGGCATTCGAGCTCGCATCCTCTGCTGCATGGCTGCAATTACAACGGAGGTCAATACAATTCAGCAAGTAAAAAGAGAGTCTAAAATAACCGACCAACTATACTATATCTAGATAAGAAATCGGAACTAAGACCGGCATCATAAAGGGCCTGTTCGGTTACAAACTCTTTGATTTCGGCACCGACATGTCTTTCAATCGGTGAAAGTTCTCTTGGTTCTGTCGACCTCTACTCGGTTGTTGTCGTTAGGGCCGGTTCTGGATCACCCCAGTGCGAAGAAAAATTCCAAAGAATGGAAGAAATGAAGAAAAATTGATTCTTTCATCCATGAATGGATGATGGAAGATCGATAATAAAAAAAGGCCTTTTCGGAGGTTGAAGAATCACCACTCTCGATTTTCGGATGAGGTCAGAGGACAAAGAAAGTCCGAAAAAGAGAAGGATGGGGCATGGTCGGCAAGATGACACAGTAAAGCAAAGCTGATAATCAGTCGGAATGAAATTTGGTGCCAGCTGAGCCAGGCAAAGTCCGTAATAATCCAAAAAATTTCAGAACTCTGAAATTGAAAATCGAAGATCCGCCCGAAGATCCTTGATATAGAATGCAACCTGATCCGGAGGTGGGTTATTGATCCGAGCCATCAGCCCCAGGGGCAAAAAGTTGAAACTACTCCAGGTAGGGTACTGTTCATGAAGCCATTCAATATTTGGTACGGAAAGTGAAGATGACTCCACATTCGGACTCAAAGGAGATTCACCGGTCGGATTTTCTGATCGATCTTCTCGAGAAGATGAAGTCTTCCTAGCCATTAGAAATAAAAGAACCCAAAAGAAAACGAAGAAAGACTAAGAGGAAGAGAAAACTTGATCTGGAGCTAAGGATGATGCAAAGAACAGAAACTTCGGAACGATAACACTGAGAGTAGAACGATCTGGTAGAGTCCTAGCATGACGAATGTGAAAAGTAAAAGTCCAAATGAAAGTGACTTTATATATATAGGACCCCTCAACAGGTCGAGATGAAGACGGTCAAATCAAGATCTATCAGATATCGATACGTGGCTACATCTGGATTGACCATTGATCGGACGGTTCGACGCACCTACTCCCTCACCACGTCACGTGAATGGCGTGAACAATTCCGACCCAATAACATTCGGACATGTGGTCAAATCTACTTATCAGAATCAAATCGTCCGGATTCTTCGAAACGTCGAATTATCTTCTGAAGCGACACTGATCAATGATGACAACAGTTACCTGCCAACACAACAAAATAGCTAATCACCCATATCTCAAAAAAAAACGACATCAAAATCAAAATTCGATGTGACAACACGTGGCAAGTCCCTTCATCCAACGTGACAGACCATGTGACAATATACACGTCGACTGCCTTGGACTTAGGAGTGGAGGGCAACTGTTAGGATAAGTCAATCAACCTCCGACTCAGATCAATTGACTACCGACTTCGACTTCAACAACAATCGATCGATTGGACATACAATTCCGACTCTATATCGGCTGAATATACAGTTCCGACTCTTCATCGACCAACTGAGCGAACCGCACCGATCTATGACCGGCTGACCGACTAATGATTTGACTACTATCGATCGATAGCAGATGACTTAGATCTATCGGCATAACAAAACTATTAGCCAACGGTCACTCATAGATTCTACCGACATATGGTCAGTTCTACCAACATATGGTCAGCCAGTCAACTCAAATATACCATAACCGTTACGAACAGTTACTAATCGTATATCACGGTGCGATCAGTAGAAATTAACGATTCACTATGCGATTATGGCCCGATGATTTAGCACCATAAAATACGAGACCACGTCCGACAGTTACGAAAACCTCATTTATAAAAGGAGGTAAGAGAGATAGCGTTGGTAAGCCAACTCTGTGTCAAAACTCTGCTATTGCTTATATTCAACTCTTATTTACCAACTTTCCTCTCTGACTTAGGTATCGGAGGATCTTCGTCGGACACAAATCCGGTCTGCATAGATACTATTTTGCAGGTGTTCATTTCCGACGACAGACGATGGAGAGTTAGCCACAATATGTAACATAGATTAATACTGTAATCTCGCCAATCGTATTCTTCTGGATGTCCAGCTTACTGATGCCATCGGGTGTTATCAGGCGAATCAACAAGCTTCGTCGTGCATTTCTATAGTGTGGTGAGGACAAATGGAAACCTGGGAGAAGCTTGCTGAAATATTTCCTAGCCTGTCGCCGAGTTTGGCGGTGGTTTAGGAATGATTGACCTCAGATTGCTAAATAAGGTATTGATCTGCAAATGGTGATGGAAGCTATTCATTGAAGCGCCTAAACCTTGGAGTATCTTGGTGAAAGTTGGATATTACAGAGGCCAACGTTTTCCCTGAAACCGGTTAGCCATCAGAGGACTTCACATTTTTGGAAAATATTCAATAGCTCAAAGAGCTTTTTTGCGTTTCATATATCCGGAATGGGAACGACTCATGGTTGCTCGATCACCCTCTCAAATCCTGAATTCACACTCTCTCAAAAAACCAAGAAATTTTAGTGGCAGAGGCTTATAATGCATATAAAATGAATGAACTGGCCACTCACACCGGCGTTAATTGAGCACCCAGATTCACAAAAGCTTGGACACAACCTATCAACAATCCAAATTTCCAATCACGCGGACGCAATTGAATGGAGATGATTTTTAGCGAAAAAAATTCCATCAAGGTGTTGGACCATTTATCAGCACAGTGATTTGGAAAATTAAGATCCCTGAGAGGATCAAGTTCTTCATATACTTTGCTTGCCAAGGACAAAAATCCTAACAAAGAGTAATAAAATAGCTGTTCCCTATGTGATGCTGCCTCAGAAACTGCTAACCACTTGCTCCTTCAGTGTCCATTCTCCAGGATAGTACGGTATATGCTTTCCCCACAAATCCAGTGGTTCGGCAAACTATAAGATTATATATGTTATGGACGGAACGCCCCCCAAGAGAAGATGTTGATTCCATAAGGCCAGTCAGACAATCCATAAGTAGAATACTTGGCAACCAAGTTGCAAACTCTATGAGCAGACCATAACACTCTTCTGAAAATTGATTGACATGCTCTGCTGAAACCTGTATAAAGTCAGGGATACAGTATAAAACCCATCCTTCCACTCACCTGTATGAAATTATTCTCCAACTCCTTCGCATTACTGCAACTTTATATATATATACATATAAGCTAATATAACTTGAGTTAGGCTTTCACTAACTCAATTATATCAAAAAAAAAAAAAATAATAATTAAAAGACTTAACTTCTAGACCATAACTAAGCATCGAGATCAAGTTGGTTAACAATGTGGCAAACATCATCCCAATATACGTGGGCTCATTTGGTTCACGAGAAAATTTTTTTTTTATTAGAATATTTTTTAAAAAAAAATTGATTACTAGAAATATAATATCTAAAAAAATAGTTTTCTCATATTTGGTTGACCATCAGAAAATAATACATTTCAGAATATTTTATATTTGATGGAATATCTATTTTTTAGAAAAACTATGTAAAATAATCTATTTTATTCTTAATAAAAGAAAAGACATTATCCCATTCTATTCATGGCTTTAAGAACACTTTTAAAAAAAAATAGCCCAATTTTCAGTCCATGAAAAAGGAAGAAACTCATGTCCTATATGATTTTTCTTTTCTATGGAATATAGAAATTTTATTTCGATGAAAATACCATTTTTCAACTTCTTTTCTCTAAAAAATCTAGCCAAAAAGAGAGATTTCTTTATTTTTCTGTTGACCATACTTTCACTACTTCTCTTCCCACAAATCAAACGCGTCATTAAAGCAATATATTTAAACAGTTTTGGGATTTTTATAGAACAGTCCCCTTTTGGAGCTGAATGCCCAGGTAATCCTTATTTTTATCATAAACAAATCAGAGAGTGGACCCAGAAAAAAAAAAAGAATTTTTCATTTCTAAATAATTCCATTGGCCCATACCCGAAGTTTCCCTTTGCAATTTAATGAACAACTTTTACTAATTTCAGTCACGTATGCGTTCTTGTTCGCCATGATTTATCGGATAACCAAACTTTCTCCAATTTCAGTCACGTTTGGGGTCTTATTCGCTATTGCTTCCTCTTTCTCTTTTCCACTGCCCACCACCCATTCCCTTCAGTTGCCAACGAGAACCTTCGTCTGACTCACCCTCCTCTACCTCATTCTCGTATCAAGAAAGATGCCCATTGTTGTCATCAAAAAGAGACGAAAAATAGTGGCCACCAATCCATGATCATTATTTCTACACTCGAATTTTGATGGCTCAACAGCGAGAGATTTTTTTTTTTAATGGAAAAAGGAGGAAGCGAATTGCTTCGCCACCCTTTATTAAAAAGAATATTTACAAGCATACAATGTTGGAAGAGTTACAATGAAGCAGCTAAGATCTTAAACAACACAGCCATAAAATCTCCCCAACTGAACAAAACACAGCGAAACCATGCAATGATTGAGACGTAGAGACTGCCAAATTTTTAGCAAAATGGCTTTAAAGCATGGATTGTTGTCTCTAGCCAACAGTCCGTCACAAATCTGAACACAGAGAAAGATAAGGGGAAAAATTAACTGAAATTGATGCAACGTCTCCGGTGTTAGATATAATTTTGTTTTTGATTTCTTGATACCAGAGCAAGATGAAACTAAAGAATGCATTAAAAACTGATCAGGGAAGGGAGTCTACACTTCAAATTGTTTGACGTTTTCGATTAACTTAATATATCTTAAAATTGTTACAGAGCTGCTCGGCTTCCAGACAACTCTGGATTAATTTTAAACCCAGCTCGAACTACTTTTAGGCCTTAAATTTTTAAGGCCGTACCTGCATGAAATTTGAATCTTGTAGCCTATAGCTGAATGAGGAGTAGGAGCTATTATAAAACTTTGAACCGAACCAACGGGCCTTGGGCTGCCTAAGTATGTTATTATTACTGGTACCACTCGCTACATTGCATGATTTTAAATTTTCATGGGATGGAGCTGACTCAGTTTCTCCGGATCCTTCACTATCCTACTTCGTTCGAATGGTTGTCTCGGTCATGCATCTCAATGGTATCTTGTATGTCTTCTTTTCTTTTTTTCTTTTCTTTTTCCTATTTTTACTACTATCTTTCTTTCTTTTCTTTTTACATTTCTTTCCTTTTGTTATCCTTTCTTTTATTCCTTCTTCTCTTTAATTCTTCCTTTTTGTTTCCTTTTTGTCCTTCCTTTATTTTTTTTTCTTTTCTTTTCCATTTCTTTCTTTTCTTTTTCTTCTTCTTTCTTTTCATGTTTTCTTTTTTAACTTTCATTCATTTATTTCTTCCTTTTTTTTCTTCTTCTCGCGATGTATGGTTGGATTTCAGCTCCAACCCGTTCTGATCCTGATTTCTCACAGAAATAGAATGGGGAAAGATTGGATACTCTTAATCTGTGTGGGACTTAAAATCTTGAAGCAACAGATACACACATGTCAACAAGCTGGTTGGTAGTCAAATTTGGCCTTTTCTCCTATTTGGCCTATTAAGCATTGGTATTGCTTCATTCGCCGCACACCTATTTTTGAGCATCAGTAACCTTCTAGGTAAACCACCCTGATATGATCTAGTACAAAATAGTTGGATTATATCATAATAAACCCTTGATCTTGTGTATCTTATATGTTTATTATAAAGGTAACAGTTCTCCTCTTAGCTTTACCGTAAAATTCACATGTATGACAGCTCGTATGTAAAGGATCATCCTATCAATGTGGGCTCAACGTATCTTGCCTGAGATTTCCACTAATTATATGTATATCATCAATGAGAGGGACTTTTTGTCCCATTATCTTTCCTTTCAAGAGGGCATTTTCTAATCCACATGGATAGTAGCTATTGGGATTTCTTGTGAATTGTGCCCCTTTTTTTTTTTCCAAAAAACTTTTGGAAATATTAACATGATAAACAGAGTGTTTAAAATAGTAATGCTACTCTCTACCACCAGAAATAACAGTATGAGCGCAGGGGTGGAGCCATCAAAGTGTCAAGCAAGTTGGTGCAAATTTTGGATAGAACTAGCTGCATGCATCCCATAAGACTGTCTTAAGAGTGCAGCAGACTGGCACTGGTATTCTTTTATTTGTATTATTATTATTATTATTATTATTATTACTATTATTATTATTATTATTATTATTTTAATCTTCTGTTATATCATGCTTTTTAATCTGTTTGCTGCATTGCTCATGCCATGAATTAGA
>NW_027432800.1:0-3006 GCF_044706935.1 Curcuma longa
TTGACTCTATCAGATTGTCCTGTTACTTTATTTTATTCGGCGTTTATATGATTATTACCTTGGATTTTACTTAAAACAGGAGTGGATTACAGATCTGTTTGTTGTACGATGAATTTATGCATATTTTCGTTGCAGGCACAGTGAGCTGGCAGTCTTATGTCACCTAAGGTGTAATGCTTCAGATGGACCGAGTAATTCGTTCTTCTGATGTCTCCTTGTAGTTTGATCTTCATTCGATTCCCAATTATGGTATATTTGTAGGAATTTTTTTTCAAATGAAAATCGTAATTAAAGGATACTGGACATTTGAATTGGCCGTTGCGTGCGTTTTCTGATTTACCTTGATGGTCGGTGAAAAACTTCTGTGTGACAATTTTAGGGATCACCTATAGGGATTGAATCAATGTGATTGACTAGGATTATCATTTTCATTTGATCAGCGCACTTGTATCAATCATTAGTGCTTCATCTTAGTGGCTCTTGAAAGCATATGGTTCAGATGTTGACGATCATAAATGTGGAATTATTAGTTCTGTTACACGGAGTTGTTTATATGTTTTTCTTTTAAGCTGCGGCTTTAGTTTGTTCTTTAGAGAATGTCATCTTAGGGTATTCAACAGAAATTTTTGGATATCTGAAAGAACAAGACCCTCGTCAAAATTTGCAGACTGGATAGCCCTGAAGCGAGGAGGTTGTGTCAACACATTGCACGATTTAAAGCATGGATATAATGAGGTGTTCAAGTAGTAAAATGCTTATTTATCCATGAGATATTTTAAATATTATTTCCAATTTCTTTACTTGACTTACTGCTGTTGCAAATGCTCCAACTAGTAAAATGCTTATCTTTGTATTGTTCCTAGTCTCTCAAATCTGTTGATGCACGGAAATCACATCCCTCCATTTGTTGATGAAACATGGCTAGCTTTTTATGAAATGGCAGTATCTACATAGTTGTTGAGTTAGGCCGAGTAACTTTACTGCTTGCTACCTGAGACAGTCTGTGCCACAGCACTTACAAGCAGCACCTCCTGATCTAACATTCATCTCGATATATGAAGCCCTCTACAAAGATCAAAAGATTCCTATCCAGCACTAGATATGTTGTTGACTCGACTGTGGCGAGAATTTATTGTTGAATTTCTAGTCTACATTGTTCATATTGCATTCCTATACCTGGAAACAACCTATGTTGTGACTTCATAGTGTCCTTTACACCAGCTCCTTATGCACTGTTCCCATAACCAATAAAGTCTCTCTCTCAATTCTCACTTGAACACCACATTCTTCATTCTTCCCTGAGGGAACAACTTTATAAGCAAAAATAAACTAACACTGCGAAGTGTCAACTATTTGAGGTTGCCTGATCTTCCTCACACAATTCTTTTATAAAACTAATCTATACACATACCAGGCAAATAACAATGATGTTTAAGCACTTATGAAGACTAATCTTTCCTAACAGTAAATATGCAGTTCTGTGAACTATTAAAACATATAAAACATACATGAAAAACAGCTCCACAATGCAAATTTTAGTTTTAGCATCTAAAAAAGCCCAACTCCTGAACGTTTGAATTAGTCATAATTCATGGCCTTAGTAACTGGACTATTCTCTACTTTCCACTGCAGTGGTACACATTCACAAAGCATTAGTTTTGAATGGAACAACTGATACCAATGTAAAGATGATCATATCGACCTGAACTCAAATGAGCAGACACCACCATAAGCTTAGCTTCAGCATTACATCCACACTTATTTGCAACAAATTAATTACTCCTTTCTCTATCTCTATAATAATGCAGCAATGGTTCCAAAAGCAAGAGATGGTAACAAATTTTGGTCTTTTATTGAAGAGATTGTTGCAGTTCTTAACAAATTTCTATCTCTATAATAATGCAGCAATGGTTCCAAAAGCAAGAGATGGTAACAAATTTTGGTCTTTTATTGAAGAGTTTGTTGCAGTTCTTAACAAATTCCAATATTCACATTCTCATTAGAGAGCTGCTTTTCCCCCCTCCCCGATTTGACAGCCCCCCTCCCACCTCCTTCTCTTTCCTTATCAAATGACACTTCTACCCCTTTTCTTTTTTCTTTTTTTAATTTTTTAAATTTTCATTTAGTTTTGTTTTTTAAATTAATTTTATTTAAAAATAACTTTCATACTTATATATTTTTATTTTATTTAGTTTTATTTTTTTAATTAATTTAATTTATTGTTTTTTTCATCGATACAATATTTTTTTTTAATTTTTATTTAGTTTTATTTTTAATCAATTTTATTAATTATTTGTTATCAATACTTTATTTTTAGGGGAGGTTCTGGCATGTGTCAAGAGTTTAAGGGTGGGTAATTTAAGGGGAGAGGAGATTTTATGTGTCAAGAGTTGAATGATGGGTAATTTAAGAGGAGGGGTGGTTTTAACATGTGTCAAGAGTTGAAGGGTGAGTAATTTAAGGTGAGGGGAGGTTCTGACATGTGTCAAGATTTGAAGGGTGGGGAATCAAGGGGAGGGAGAGGTTTTGACATGTGTCAAGAGTTGAAGGGTGGGTAATCAAGAGGAGGGAAGGTTTTGAATGTGTAAGGGGTGGAAGGTGGTAATTTAAACGGAAATGGGTGTTAATTTAAAAAATTAAATAAAATAAAAAAAATAAACAAAATTAATTTAAAAATAAAACTAAATAAAAATTAAATAAAATTTAAAAAATAATAAATAAAATTAATTTAAAAATAAAACTAAATAAAAATTAAATAAAATAAAAATATATATAAGTATTAATGAAAAAATAATAAATAAAATTAATTTAAAAATAAAACTAAATAAAAATTAAATTATATATATATATAATTTAATTTTTATTTAGTTATATATATATAAATTAAATACTTTTATATATATATATATATATATATATTAAAAACAAAGAAGAAAGGGTAATGCTGTCATTTACATGGGAGAGAGAGAGAAGAAGGGAGGGGGTGGGGTGTCAGGAGGGGGGGGG
>NW_027432801.1:0-3170 GCF_044706935.1 Curcuma longa
AGCATCCGTAACGCGCTGTTAATCGGGCGTTAATAACAGACGTAGAAGAGCGAAGGAAGAACATGGAAGAATGAGGGAGGAGTGAGAGAGAGGAGTGAGGTATTGAACGCGTTCAAGAATTCTGAACGCGTTAATACAGATGGGCCCGTATTTTTTATTTTTATTTTTATTTTTATTTTTTTAATGTTAACATGTTCGTAGAGACTGCATAATGTGAGTGGTGGTTGATCAATGGTCGACTACCACTCAATCACATGTTATAGTGGACCCAATCAACCACTGGTTAAAGGCATTATAACGCCATGAGCCTTGTGGATGTGCTAAGACTTTGAAACGGGCAATGAAAGAAGGAACGTCCATATTTTGCAATAATAACAGATAAATGCTTATTCATGTTGGATTTGACTAATAGTGTTGGCAAATTTCTATCTCGATTCTCGTGGAATTCTCTGCATGCCATAGTGACTTACTGCTACAATCAAGTGCATATGCCTCGGTGCTTATGCATAAGCTCTAATTCTAAATGCACCACAAGATTATAATAATTCAACGGCGCGTCCCTCACTTATGGCAGCTTTAATTATGGGCCCAATAAAATGACTCACTGATATGATACATATATAGACAAGTCCAAGTCTAAGTCATGGAGACGAATAGTTATGACAGCTTTAATTAGGGGCCCAATAAAATGACTCACTGATATAATACATAGACAAGTCCAAGTCAAAGTCAAGTCATGGAGACGAAGAGTTATGACAGCTTTAATTAAGGACCCAATAAAATGACTCACTGATATAATACATAGACAAGTCCAGTCTGTACAAAGTCAAGTCATGGAGACGAAGAGTTATGACAGCTTTAATTAGGGGCCCAATAAAATGACTCACTGATATGATACATAGACAAGTTCAAGTCAAAGTCATAGAGACTTCGTGCACCTCACCTACAAATATATAAATACATAAGAAAAAAAATCAAAATCAAATCAAATCAAGTAATCTTATTAATTATTTATTTAAGATATTATTGAAGAAATTTATGTTAAACATTAATTTCATCCAGAATATTTGATCAATACCAATTGTAATTTTTTAATTTATCTCCTCACAAATAATCGTAGAACCGACCATATAAGGCCGCTAATTAAATGATAAATTCCACTTTTTACAGAACAGAATACTTGATCAAAACAATTATATTAATCTTAATTAATTTGGGATGATAACGATTAGTGCTCTATAATTGAGCATTTGTATGTATGTATCTGCTTGCAAGTACATGAGAACATAAAGTAAAGAAAGAATTCTTTATGCTTTGTTTGAGCTTCAGTGCATACTTTTCAATTTTGATGTATATATAATATATAATGCTAGTAGAATTTAATTTCTTGTTTCTATCTCACATCATGGGCATAAAACAATTGTACTTTTAGAGAAACACTCTAGCAAAATGATATCTTTACCTTGCATAGTCAATTATCAATGCAACCTCTCAAGCATTTCATGAGCATTTGACTCGATGATCGTAATACCGACCATATAGGACCGCTAGAATGACAGATTCCATCTTTTTACAGAAGAACATCTGACTCGAGCATTTGATGAGCATAGGATGCAGGATCTCCTCTCCCCACTCTCTATTACCTGTAGTATCTCTTTGAATAGCATTTGTTCTTGATTATTTTGCTGTAATAATTTTGTTTTAAAAAATAATACAAATACTTGATACAAAAAAAAAAAAAACTATCAGTACACCCACGGCTTCCTGTAGATATAATGAACTAGAAGCAAGCAGCAGTTATAGGGCTCGAAGATGCAGATCAGATTTATTTTCTCATACAGATTTACAAAAGAATTATTGAAAAATGAAGCCCTTTTTAATCCAATGAGATTAATCTTCATGACCATGTCATGATCAAACGATGATGTATGTGGTCGCAACACTATGGTCTGAAGTTCACAGGACTCTCATCGATCGATCCGTAATCTGTAGAATAGAAAGCTGAAAGAATAAACCAAGCCAATGTATATGATTAGTAAGTAGATATTTGAAGAGGCTACAAACTACATTGATCTTATCTGACTACATTAACCTTATCTCACGTTCAGCTGTGTTCTGGAATATCTCATCCATACTAAATGATAAAATATCAAAATGCATACACGAGAAAATGGTTAAACTAAGATGCTTTGAGTTTAAACGATATTTTTTACAACTCAAAATCAATAATCAAAGGCTAGAAACAAGGAAACTTAAACTGCGAGTTTGTTACACTAAAGATAGGTCAGTAATATATTGGCCATGCTAAATGGTAAAATCAAAGTGCACCAGAAGATGGTTGGAGTTGAGTGTCTGTTCTAAAGACTAATTTTCAAGATCTGCATATCTCAGCAGCTTACCTAAGATTTCAGGTGAAGAAACTCCAACAAAGGCTAGGTTGTTGGCCGTGTCATTGTTGACAAACCGCGCCCAGTAGGTGCCATTCCATGATGGCCAGCATCTGACTCTTCGTCTCCAATGTCTGTCCATTGATAAATAGAATCAAAACAATATGATACAAGAAAAGTACTTGGAAATATGAAATACTGGTCCATAATAATCGCACTAAATGGAATCACCAAGAAATAGAATTATCCCTCTTAAGAAAAATTATTAGCCATGAGTAAGCAGTAAATCCGAGTGGCATTCCATAAGACATAGGTATCGTCATCTTTTGATTCTTTGTGATCAGCTACATGGATACAAACCACTATTCTTTCCACTTCTCAAACATTGTTGATTAAATAAACTAAACTTTGAATTTTGTTTATCTATAGAAACCTTGCACCAAAACTGACTAATTTTCCATGTCATATGCTTAAGCAATGAACAATTTGATTCCATGCACATTAATAGACAGTTAGTTAAGAAATTTATGAGAAACAGGTCATACCAAGCATATCATCACCACCTGCATTAGCTCCCGCAACTCCAACACAACAAAATAAGGAAGTATCGTCTACTTTCAAATGCTCATACGCAACATATATGTCCTCAATAGTTGCAACCTCATACAATGAAGTTAAGTCTTTGATACATGATATATCCTGCTCCGATCAAATGGTTAGAGAATCAAGACAAATATGAAAGAGTAGATGAAAAACAAAGTGAACTTAATAACTCGAGATAAT
>NW_027432802.1:0-8244 GCF_044706935.1 Curcuma longa
ATTTTGATTAAAATTTATATATGCTTAATTCAGATCAAATTTATTATTCACTTCATTAAAAAAAAGTCAATAAAAAGAGATATTCTTGTAACGTAGCTATTAGCGTTACGTGAGGAGCGCCGTTTTATGGACTTTGGTGTCGTTTCGTGTTCACACGAATTCCTTCAGTTGCTGCACGAAATCCTCTTCGTGCTCCTTGGTCACGACTTGCCCTACGAATCGCACCCCCTGCTCCGGCGCCGGCCGCTTCAGTAGGATCCCGCCGGCGAAGAACACGTGGTGGTTGAGTGGCGCCACGAACCGCGGCGCCCCGCTCCCGTAGTCCACCTCGTGGAACCCCACCCTCCTCCAGTCCGACAGGTTCAGCGTGTCGTATCCGATCGGGACCCTGAACGGGTCGTCCTCGAAGTCGCCCGCCGCCCAAGCCGCGAACTTGGCCGCCAGGCTCGCCTTCGCCTCGCGTATCCACCCCACGATCTCGGCCACCGGGGCGCGCGCCACCAGCTCGCTCTTTTTCGAGACCGTCGAGCAATACACGCAGTTGCCGTAGTAGGCGCCGGCGGCGGCAGCATTCACCAGGTGGCGCACGTCGGCCGGGAACACGAAGTGGGCGTTGGCCTCCGGCGCGAGGCCGATGGCGCGGACGCGGCTCCGCCAGAGGACAGCGGACAACGCATCGAAGGTGGTGCAGCGGTGGGACGTCCCCCGCGCGTACGAGTCTTTAATCGCGTTGATGGCGTGCGGCGGGAAGTCGCGGAGTGAGCGAACGAAGTTGTAGGCGACCGTCGGAGGGGGCTTCGGGTGGCGCATCGGCGGGGCCGGGATGGCTTCTCTGAACCAGACCGGCTCGACGGCAGGGCCAGGGAGGCCTCGGGCGACGTCGGCGATGGCCTTCAGGAAGTGGCCGGCTCCGACGCCGTCGAACACCATGTGGTGAAATTTAACTCCGACCGCGAAGCCGCCACACTTGAGCTCCGTCACCTGCAAATCGTTGGTAGATTTTAATTAATTCATCGTTGAGTTGACTAAATCATATCAATCTTACAATTTCAGAACTCGTCAAATCGGTCAACACGCGTTTGATTATTAAAATCGTCGAACAATTTTCCGAAAACCATTTTGAAAATATTCATCATCGCCGGCGCGTTCATGGTTGTTCGAGATGTTCTCAGAGGACAAAATCAGCACAAATCGAAAAACGAACCTGCATCATCAAGATCATCTCGTGCTGGTTCAAACTCGGGCGGACATGGGAGGAGCTCCTCCTTGGGGATCGCCAGAGGGAACTCGAGGTTCCTCAGATCGCTGAGGCTGTACCGGCTCGCCTTCGCCTCGACGAACCACACCCCCTCTCCGGTGCAAGCCACCTCCAGCTCTCCCTCGTCCGACACCACGAGCCGGCCGGCGACCGGGTAGTAGTGGGCCAGCCCTCTAGCCAGCGCGGCTCTGATGGCGTCGGCCGGGGACTGAGCAGGCCGCCGCCTTCATAAGCGGCGACCACTTCGACGAAGAACCTGAGGCCCATGGCATGGTCGATGGACGAGAGGGTGAGATTCGGCTGGGCGGCGGCGCCGCCGCCGCTGGGGGCGACGAATTCTTCGGCCACCTTGGTCACGGTGAAGCTGATCGTCATCGGTGCAATTAGCTTTAGTTTGGCACACCCTTCCGTTTGCTTGGTGGGTTCCTTTTATAATGGAGAGAAAAAGACTGGTAAACACAGCAGCTAATCGCGTTTCTGTTTTCTTACGTCCACATTTGTAGTTCGAATGGGACCTTTTCCCTGTCGTTGCATTTAAGAACAAGGCCATGGATGAGGGTGGTAGGTGACTAATTCATAATACAGATTTTTTTTTTCATAATCCAAATATCTAGATTTGGGTTGGAGATGGTGACGCACTGAAGCATGGTCTGATCGTGCTACAAGGCACGGCACGATCGTTGCGCCGAACACGGCTTAAACGTGTTCGGGTTTGTGGGAATGAACATGTGCATGGCATGACATGGCAAGAAGGTCGAGTAATTCGTCCTCGGGGCATGGTTCCGCGGTCAGACATCTAAGTTGTCATTCAGATATCTATGATTCGATCTCCAATTATAACGTATTTATAGGAATTTTTCTTCAAATGAGGAGCGCAATCAAAGGATGTTGGCTGTCTGGACTGACCACTACGTGTACTTTCTGATTTATTTTGGTGGCCGATGGGAAACTTCTGTAGGACCGAATCAATCATCCTCAAGGATAGTCAATGAAATTAACTGAGATTTATCATTATTTTTTGAAAGATCCAGTAATTCAGAATTTTTAGAAATATATGATTTTTTATCTAAAATATCATGTATTCTTATAAATAGAATTATTGTAATTTTAAATCTAATTTTAATTAGAATATTCTTGCCGTTTTAAGAAGAAGTCTAAACCTAATTCTAATTAGAATATTCTTACCGTTTTATAAAATTGTACATTGCCGAACCACTAGAGCTATCAAACGGATCAACCCATAGTGAGGCGGGCTAACCCATGGCAGGCTCATCATATGATGGAGCGGGACAAACCAACCCACCAACTTGGCAGGTTGAAAAATCTCCAACTTAATCCAACTCAAGGCAAGCTGCAGGTTAGGCAAGTTAACCCACAGGTCTATTAAAAAATAAAAATTTTAAAAATTTTAAATTTAAATTGATTAAGTTGAAATTTTTAAATTTGAATTATAATTTTTAAATTTGAATTATAATTTTTAAACTTGAATTATAATTTAAATGGATCAAACCCACTAATTCATTAAATTTTTTACTTTAATTTTAAAATTTAAAATAAATAAATAAGTTTTCTCAATCCACGGGCCAACCCAAGTTTACCGTGAACTAATACATGCGGGTCGCGGGCCTAGGCGGGTCAATCCGTCTGAATCCATTTTCAAATGGATTGATAAAATTTCAACCCAATCTGTCTAAATTATTTGGTAAGGCGATTCAATCTGACGGACCTAACTTAAATTGACGGCTATACGAACCACAATAATTTCGACACGATTCTCGTTGAATTAATTCTGGAGATGGGACGGTCTTCTCCCTGATCACCGAACATTCTTGCATTCACGTCGAAGAAGGGGAAGTCAGGAAAGACTGCACCAACACGAAGCCTGGCTATTGGCTATGAACCAGAGGAGTCAGTCAAAGTAAACGGGCCACCATAATTCAACCCAACTGTTCCTGTTTTTCGTTGAGCTGTAGCTAGTTGCATTATTGTAGCATGGTGTGCTTTGAATGGAAAACAATTTCTTTTTTTTTTAAATATAATTAAAAAAATAAAAATATAATTAAAAACATTCAGTTTTGAATGCATTTTTGAGCTCGATCATCTCCAGGTCGAAGAGATCGAGCAAAGAATTAGATCTTCTTTGAGGTCCTTGATCGATGAGTTAAAAGATGCGACGTATTGACAAAAGGATCATCGGGGTGAATTTTGGTGGAGCTTTCTATTCGTGTAATCGTGTATAGCTTCATTGTCAAAGTTTTGTTTTGTTTTTTTTTTCATTTCAAACTTTTAGCTTTTATGATTTCAACTCTAATAAATTATAATAAATATTTTTAAATACGATTACCTAAAATCATATAAGACTATTATCTTGTACTTTTGTTTATTTACAACTCACTACCAATCTTATAAGATCATACAACTCTTTAATAAACCTCTAATCTCACAAAAAAATAAAAATCTTCATAATTTAATCAAGAGCAACATCATCAAGTAATGACAACAATATCTAATTATAATTTATTAATATTAAAAAATAGAGACCCTATAGATGGGACTCATGATCACTAAAGAAAAGCATTAATATATGTTTGCCCTTTCAAAAATCACTATCATCATTTAAGGATTTCAATATTATTATTTAAAATAAATAAAATCTATATGAAAAATTTCCTAACCACTTCCATAAAAGAATAATAGTAATAACAGAGCTCACCTGTAATATCCGCCATAAATTATTATAAGAGGGTTTTTTTAATACGTATCTCAGATCAATTAATTCTAAGGATGACCAATTCGATCCCATAGAAATTTCCTTAAGTAGGTAGTTATACGTATGAACAACTTCAAAGATCTTTGGGAGAAATTGTCAACATTAGATGTTATGGTTTTCCTACTATTCATCTAAATTTAGCCCTTAACAAACATTTAATATGAATCGCGCTGCAATAATTGACATCCACTTTCCAGATATCTATGACGAACAGCTTATAGTTTTTTACATTAAAAAAAAACAGAGAGAGATTTGACTGCATGATTCAAACGTGAAAAAGTAGTTGGGTTGGAAACCACTACCTGAGTATTAGTTGACTTGAGTAAGTCAACCATGAAATGAATGCATGCATTTGACAGGGATGGAGAGGTGGGTGGGTTGCTGATCATCAGAGGACTTGGACAAAACCTAACAGATTTGAAGCAGTCCAGAATTCACCATTATTACTTGTTCATGCTAATTAATCTTCGGTCCGCTAGTCTTCGATGGCCCTGCGCGCTCCACCATCACGTCGTACAGCTGTTTGCCATTCTGAAGGAGAGTTGAAGAAATGAGACGGGTTTGAATAGAAACATTTGGATGAGAAAGGAAAGGGTTGTCGACAACTACTCACAAAAATTACTGGAAAGAAGTGAATTTGTCCTTCGGGTTTCGTCTGCGTCTCCTTGAAGTACACCAGAATGGGAAACTGAGGCCACCAGAATTCCCAGTTCACAAAAGTGGAGTACCTAATCAGACATCTTATTTCAATCCTTCAGTTTATTTGAGTCTGGGAATTAAGGTAATGAGGTGATGCAGAGAGATGTCATGCTGACCTCCAACGATTCTTACCACCAACGAAGATATTTTCACCTGACTCCTGAAGCTGCTCCCCGATTCGTACCTCCTGCGATGAATCACCAGATAAAAAGGTTTACATTCAATTTTGAAGATCAGATGGCAAGTGTCTTGGGGAAGTGTTCTTGTTTTTCTTATTTATCTTTAAGCTATGCCAACTTAACTTGAACATAAAAGCATATTCATCCTTTGCTATCTTCACGAGTATATAGTTTAGTTTCACACTGTGCCTTCCTTTTAATTATGAGAGAAATTGGTATTTCAGGGTGGAGTAACTAACCAGAGCCTCTTCATCAAAGATAAACCTTACTCTTGTTGTCTGAAAGGAAAAAAAAATAAATGAATTAGATAATTGATTCACTACTAAAGAATAATAGTTTCATTAAGGTGCCGAATTCAGAAACAAACATTTTAATGCAATTAAATATCAGTTTTAACTTGTGTATCTTAGGAATGCACATCAGGGAAAGAATAAGGCATAGATTTTAACTCTATCTCAACACTTTAGATTTCTAAACTAACTTCAGGAAATGCGAAGTCAGTTGCTATATAGAAATGAATATATCCATGAAACTGAATGAGAAATTTTAAGGAAATGGAAAAGAAAAAAGGAAAAAATATCCGCATGGGACATGTTTCTCTCAGTAAATTTGTACCTGAAAGAGTAGAAGTAGCCCAAGTAGGCCAGTAGTTGCTGCTGGTAATAGATTGTCCAGGTATACAAACCCACCTGCAATTCCTATTGCTCGGGGAAAAAAAAAAATATTATACATTGAAATTTGCAGAATTGCATCTGTTATTGTTTTCTAGTAGCTGACTTGTTCTGTTTTTTTTTTATCGTTTTCCTTTTGGTTTTATAGAATTTGAACAAACATGTGATGCCCTGACAACCATGGAAATATTAGTCGAGATGTTGATATGAAAGTTGATTGCTAGCCATGATGCTGCGAAGAACAAAACAAGATGACAAAAACACGTCCAGAATCTCATGTCTTCAGTGTGAAAACTTAGACCAATATGTGGAATCTTTCATTAGTCATACAAAATGGGGTTTTACTTTAGTTGGTAAATGCGTATGAATCCCCAAACCAGCACTAGGAATAAAGAAAAAGTCAATGTTTATCAAACCAATATTAGGTGAAGACTATCACTAGAGTGTACACTATTTTCTCAATGATAAAAGGCAATTACACAACTTCTTGCAAGGGACTAACACAGTCACAGTTACTCCACTTTATTTAGCCAACATGCAATTTTGACTGCCATTATAAAAAAGTTTCATACTCCAATTGCTTTATGTAGTCATATGTGACTTAAAAACAAAAACAAGTGACTATTGTCAAAATATTATAAGTATGAAACAACCTAGTTGCTTATAATGCACTAATCCAATCACAATTTCTCTATTGCTTTATTTAGCCATTTAGTTCCACCATGTGGCCTTATGGTAAAGATGATTCCGCAAAAGTATTGGATTTTATAAGTGTGTAATTTGAGATGACAGATTTTAACAAGCAGTGGTAGAGTTGTCTCCAAGCCTATCAAGTGGCATTATATGAACAGAATCTAAGGCTTTCCTGTAAATTCAACATCCTTAGTGCTTGAGGACAAGCACATAGTCAAGTTCTTGGGTTAATATCATGGAGCTTAGTGGATGGCAGTCCTTAGAGGAAGTAGTGGGCCCATATAGTTGATGTGAGATTCTAGAATTTATGTGGGACTGGGAAACATTAAAAAAAACATATTGTCAAAAGATTTCAACTGATATTTAAAAATTTAAGGGGCAGGGAGATCACCTGCAGCTCCCATTGTCCTGACCTTCTAAGAATCATAGAACCAGATGTATTACCACACAGTGACTGCTCTATATACAGAGCACGATGGAGTGAATCAACTGATTTTTTGTTCCAAAAGATTTTGTTCTTAGATTGATGAATTCTTTAGAGTTTCTATGCCCACAACTTCAAGACACAATAAAGGAGGGGCTTACAAAAACTCCGCACAGGTTGCAAATTATTTTAAAGGGCATGCAAGACCATCCAAATGGAATATTATTGTTTGAGGGCAACTGAAGCACTGCAAAGTGAAAACAAAAACAAGAAAAAAAAAACAGTCCCAACTCATTTCAACATATAGAAATTCACCATATATACTACATATAGATACAGATCGACTTGCTGTTTTGATGCTAGCCATCTGCTACCCAAGTACCACCTCAAAATGCAAAAGACAAGTTTCCTCACCATGATGGTGATGCAAAACCGTTCACCCTATTTTGGATCACAGCTCCAAAGCAGGAGGCAGAGAACCATATATACCAATCAATCAAATAGCATTTCATTCAGCACTGAAAAAAAAAAGCATCATAATCTGAATGCCAATATCTCAACATTGAAACTGATCGCATTGATGAAAGTGTAGGTCTAATTTTATAATGAGGAATGTAGGAAAATAATGTCTGAGCTCCAGTTATTCTACAATAATCTGAGTAAATGATTTACCAAGAAGGATAACAGGTAGTCTATAGTCTGGTTCAGGAATTACAATATCAGTTTTCTTTGCCTTTCTTCCAACCTACCAAATGTCAAGAGAAACTATAAAATGGCAGCATTAAACAAAACATTGCACTGTAGGCATAAAAAAAATATCTTTCTCATAATTTTATTGCAACTGCTCATCTTAGCACATAATCAGTGTACAGTTTTCTTTATAAGAGTTATTAAAATAATTTTAAAGCTAGTGCAGATTAATTTAGAAGGAAGTTGTACGGTAAAGTTCTGAGGAATGATACATATTGAATACAAGCAAGAGAAAAATCCAACGTAGCAACTATATCAGTGAAAAAAAGAAAATTGAAAAATAAATATATGGAATAATTTTCTGCTGAAATTAAACCAAAATAACAAAGACTCAGATCCAGAAGAGAACAAGTTAATCATACTCTATGATACTTATGAAGAAAGTTAGCATCATGGAGGCAACTGTGTATTATTCATACTTTTCTTTTTAGAAAACGTATCTTATTCATAGTTGGCATGACTAAAACCAAGATCTAATATACTAATGGCAGAGCATCAGCTTTTGCAAGATGATACAATTTTTTTTTTTATGTTTTAACTTCTGTTTTATATTTAAGAAGTAAAATAACAATGACAATAATAATAATAATAATAAGAAGAAGAAGAAGAAGAAGAATAAGAATAAGAATAAGAATAAAAGAGCCAAAACTAGTTATCACCAATTGAATTTAAAAAATCCTTCACATGAAAATCAAACTAATGTCTATGAAATTCATTTTCAAAGCTGCAACATCGCAGGGAAGGCTAACCATGAGGCCACCATATATGTTTTTGATAATCGACAAGAACATTGACTGGCA
>NW_027432803.1:0-7636 GCF_044706935.1 Curcuma longa
CCTCGTCGAACAATGAGAAATTGATTCCTGTCCCACGTGCAATAATTACTGTGATGGTTAACGAGTTTTACACATGTAAATTCATATCCAATAACACAAATTCTCAATAATTATTAATTAGATAACTTAATGGATTTGTTTCTTAATGGCATAAATCTGTGTGTCATAAATACATGTATGCTCATCAAATAGCGAGATAAAATTCAACAATCTTTCACTTGAGTTACATGTGATTTATATACAATACACGAATGCTCCTTAATTGACGTCAACAATAATGTCAAACTTTATAAGTAAAGAATACCTCTAAAAAAATAATTTAGTCTATTAACTTTATATGACCTTTCTTCTTACAAAAGAAATAAGGAGATTCTTTATCTTATTTCTTTTGCTCTTTATGATCATGACCCCCAGAATATGCAATTGCTTATCTTTACCTTTAACATTAGTTCTTCTTCGCTTCATACTTGAATCTTGAGAAGTTGATGTAAAGGGAGCACTCTAAGATGTCTCACACATCAGTCTCTCCTCTTTTGCACACATTGAACAATAAGCTCATTTAATGTCTATTATTCCTTTTTAGTAATATAAGAAATCTTAAAAGGAGAAAATTGTGTAGGTAGAGACATCAAGACAAAGTACACCAACATACTCTCAAACATTTCGTATTTTAATGTCTTTAGTCTTGTAGCGAGATGAGACATCTCCATAATATACTCCCTTATGCTTCCCTTTCTATTATACCACATTGAGACAAGCTAGCTTTTATAATACTGTAGTCGTCTTGACCTTTTCATTTAAGGTGAAACGGTTTGCAAGTTGTTCTAGGAAAATTCTAACATCCTCCCCTTCAATTATTGAGCCTTTAATTGATTCCAAAATTGAAAGCTTCATGATGCTTAGACGCATGCAATTTGATTGCTCATACTTTTCAAATTCAACTCTCTGTTCTGCAGTGCTAGCACTGATTAAGGGTATGGGGCGAGCGTGCCTTCATAAATAGTCTAAGTCCATGCAACCCAATACTATAATAACGTATTCTTTCCATTGGACAATTTGATTCAGTAAGTGTAGGGATGTTATTAATGTTGTCACTTTGAAGTTACTGATTGCACTGAATGAGAAAGAGAGGAAACACTGTAAACTCATGTTAAAGCCAAGAATATAGATAGATAAATATAGGTGTATATAATATAAAATATACATATGAATGAGCTCTTAATGAGATATCAAATACAATATTACATTCCATCTTTAGACTAGAATGCAATTTGTTAGCGATACTCTATCTATAACTCAACTTTAGTTGACCATATAATGTGTTTTCCTTTGAACCAACACGTTAGATAGATAATTGACACTTCATATGAGCTATTTGTTTGAGACTATAGCTCACAATGACCTTAATCAGTCATGCGACATGTCTTCCTTTGGATCAACATATTATGCGCATGATTTAAACAAAATTTGTTCCTTAAACATATATTCGACATAAAAATATATTTTTATTTTGTTTAATTACTTTTAATATAGATATATGTTTATCCATACTAAATGTACTAAACATACCTAAGGTGGCTTTTTTTGAAGTGACACATTAGTTTAATTTAGTAATACGTGTGTAGAGATAGACATAAGAAAATCGTAAGAAATCCAATCGAATAGAAATAATCGATTGATATAACTTTAAATGCACTCATATTTTTTAACAACCGATTGTTACTTAATGGCAATCGACTAACAATAAACAATCGAATACCGCATTCTATTAAAAGTCATATCGTGTTCACGACTTTGGATCATCAATCGATTATTGTAAATCAACAATCGACTGATGGCAATTAGTCAAACAAGCTAGTCGGTTAAAAATCGTTCTGTGCTCGACTTCAAGGTCATCAATCAGTTATAAAACAATAGTTGACTGATGCAAGCAGTCGAACTGACCAATCAAGTAAAATTCATTTTGTGCTCGACTTCAAAGCTAACAATCAATTAATATAAAACAGCAGTCAACTAATACAAGCAGTCGAATCGGCCAATCGAGAAAAACTCGTTCTGTGCTCAACTTCAAGGCTAATGGTCGATTGCTGTAAAATAATAGTCGAGTGATGCAAGTAATCGAACCAATCAATTGAGTAAAAAATTATTCTGTTAGCCAATTCTAGAGCATCCATCGATTGTCTACTTCATCAGTCGACTAATCATTGGTACCACGTTTTCTAAGATGAAATGTGGCATTTTTCCCAACAAATCATGATGGTTTTGGGAACTGCCACTGTTCTTCGTGATTTGGTATTATCTGAAGAACTTAAACCCTAGGTTTTCTTATACCAAAACTTGACGATCAAGAATCCTTTTACGTCAGTAGATCAAAATCTAGCATAAACATTGAATTGATGAAAACCCCTAACTTTATCGATATAATGTCGATGAAATAGTTGTGGCTCTGACCACTTGATGGAAAAGGTTTTCTAACAAGAATTACAAACCTTATGAATTCAATAAAATAGAAAACATGCAAGATCTAGTTACATCGATATTATAGCGGCAATTTAATAAACGAAAATGATGATGGCCAAAATAAATATGACCTAAATGCAGTGGAATAGTCATCGTCTCTGCATCGTTGACGCCGGACGAGATAGCGATTATCCTACAGAGAATATTAATTCCATTAATTGACTGCAACATCGAAAATCAATTGTCTAAAACCTATTGATTCAAAAGAATACTAGAAGATAAAAAAATAAATGACACTATCGAAAATATTATTAAACCAAAATCCTCTCCCTAAACATTAACTAATAAGAGCTTATACAGACCCAAAACTCTAACTTGTAAAAGAAAGAAAAAATTCAAATAGAAAGAAAAATTTCTTAACGGACTTGAAATCCTAAAAATCCTAAACAAACTTAAAATCCTAAATTATAAAAAATAAAACTTTTCAAAACTACTTTAAATACCAAAAACTTTAAAAATTTCTAAAAATAAAAATTATGAAAAATAGTAATAAAAATATTTGGATCCTCCTGTATCAATCTCCCCAAGTTGAAAAAAATGCGTCCTCTAAATTTAAAGTAATGTCAGGTAATGTCTAAGAGGAAGATCCTCTGACATCAATTCGGTAGAATTCACCATCATCTCTATTATCATTGCATCCACTTGTTATATCTTGAAATAAATAAAAAGGTCTTAGTTAAAAAAAAATTTTAAAAACTTGTTGGACCTTTATGCAAAAATGCAAATAAAGGATCTTTAAAACCTCTCTAACTCCAAAACCCTAATCCACCCTCAAACTCTTCATGCCGCCGCCGCCGTCCTTGCTCCGGGTCATCGTCGTCGTCACCGTCACATGACGTCGTTGTCGTCGCACGTCATCGCAGCCGCCGCACATCATCACAGCACTGCCAAATTTAATTTAGGAGGAGGTTCTTGCTTGATCTCTTTCAATTTCCTTTCATGCATGATCAAATCATTGGATCCTCTTTTGCTTGATCTTTTATTGATTTAAAACTCAACCACATCTAAGAATTCCTTAGCTTTGTTTGATTGCTAGTTTCGCTCAGAATATATGATATAAATCAAGTATAGGTAGTATATAAAATACTATCAATTTTATTTGGATTGTCATACATGGGAAATAAAATTCATTTATTTGCGGTTGTTCTTATTAAAAGGTTATCTCATTTACAAGGTATTATATAAGTCATCGTAAGGATACTTCCTTATGATAATAAATAAACAAAAGAAATTCATTCTATTAGCAAATATTAATAGATGATATGATTCTTTTGTTATCCATAGAGTTGATTTTATCATGCATGTTGCTTGCCTTTTCTTATGGTACTATGGTTTTCTTTTTAAGAATTAATAATGAAAAAAAGGGATAATCTGAATGAATTATGATGAGAAAATAAGAGAGGATGAATATAATTAATAAATTACATTCCTACAGTTCTTATAACTGAAATAAGTAATATATAAGAGAATTTTGGCTCAACGCTCATAGGAAGTATATAACTTCTCAGCCAAGTTAATCGAGAAGTGAATATATCTCTCGTGTCATGGAACTCGGTTCTAATTGTTATAAAAGATATGAGATTAATTATATCAGAGTAATGAGGAAAATAACTCTATAAATAGAGAACTCTTTACTCCGAAATTCGAAAGAGCTTTCGAATCTTTTTGCTTGTGCCTAAACTTCGAACAAATTGAGATAAAATTTTTCTCATAGGGTGGATTGTAGGTCGTTCACCATATTCTTATGTGAGACATCTCACGGGATGGATTGCAAGTCGTTCATCCTATTTTTATGTGAGACACTTTTCGGATGGATTGCAGGTCGTTCATCATATATATGTGTGTGTGTGTGTGTGTTTGTATATGTGCATTCACATGATATATTTCATATTGGGTGGATTGCGGGCCATTACAATATGAACATACGATACATCTTTTTCGGGTGGATTGCAGGTCGTTCATCCGATTTATGCATGTATATGTGCATACATACAATGTTTTTCATTACAAGTGGATTGTAGGTCGTTTACTCTTATATATGATGCATCCTTCTCAAATAGGCTGCAGGTTGCTCACCTTGAGATTTTCATTTATACATGATGTGTTCATATTAGGTGGAATGCAGGTCATTCATCATTACTTATACAACATATCCTTGTTGAGGATGTTATATGTGGTTCATCCACTCAACAGGCTATGCTGAGTGATAGATAAAATAACACTATAATGTGTGTAATGTTGGAAAATGATAAATTAAGGAGAACTAATGAATATAATTAAAAAGGCAATAAAAGATGAATGTTAAAGAATAATTGTAAATGTGATGTGTTTGTATTAGGTGGAAGGCAGGTTGTTCACCTTTTTAACAGACACATTTGTAGATGAGTAGATTATATGTCGTTTACCCATTCAAGAAATCATATTGAGTGATCGAATAAAATAAGACAATAATGGAAACAGATGATATTAATTAAAAAAGGAAAGAAAAGACGAATAACATGGAAATTATAAAAGATACATGATGTTGTTGATCTTTTTATTAATATTTTCATATACGCTTTCGTATCTCTGTGCACTTTGTGTTCACTCTCCCTTTTCTTTGACTCCAGCTTAATTGTTGAGATATATACATAACACTAAGGGAGTTATTTCATAGGTATGTATATAGTCAGGTTATTTAGTTTTATTCTGTATTTTGCTCTGACATTACAGTTCATGTGCGATGAGCGAAGCTAGCGTTGCAGCAGGCCTAGTTCGTGCGGGGCGTGACAAGTGACCGAGGCGATTGAGCTCGAGGTGGCCGAGACCGAGGGAGGCGGCCAAGATGCTGAGATGGTTGAGGTCTGGATGGCCATGAGACTGAGATAGTCGAGATCGGGATGGCTGAGAAGCCAAGATGGCTCAGGTCGGGATAGCTGAGAGGCCAAAAGGATCGAGAGACCAAGATGGTCCACGTCAGGATGACCGAGAGACCAAGATAGTTGATATCGGGATGGTTGAGAGACCGAGATGGCTCAGGTAGGGATGGCCGAGAGGTCGAGATGCCCGAGATACTGAGATGGTCCAGGTTTGAATAGCCGAGTGGCCGAGAGATATGGCTAACATAGGGATAGTTGAGAGGCCGCAGATAACCGAGAGATTGAGATGATCCAGGTCGGGATGACCAAGTGGTCGAAAGAGATGGAGTGACCAAGACGACCGAGCTCGAGGTGGTTGAGACCGAGGAAGACAATCAAGAGACCGAAATGGTTGAAGTCAGGATGACCAAGAGATCGAGATAGTCGAGATCGGGATGGCCAAGAGGTTGAATGGCTTAGGTTGGGATGACCGAGAGGCCGAGACGACCGAGAGACTGAGATGGTCTAGGTCGGGATAGTCGAGAGACTGAGATAGTCAAGATTGGGATGAGGTGGAGGCACTACTCTACTCAAGGTTGACCATTGACTTTTTGATTTGACACATCAGCTCGCTCCTTGACCATCCCTACCATGTAAGGCTAATCAGGATTTGTCACATCACAAGCCTCCCTTTCGAGTCTAGTTGAAGGAGGCGTAAGTTGACTAATTAGACGATACTGGGTCGAGAGAGGGCCCGCTTGGGCTGGTCCTACAATTATAAGTCTAATTTGCAGTTACGGGTCGAATTGATAGTCACGGGTCGGATTCATAGTTACGGGTAAGATTGATAGTCAAGGGTCTGCATCTGACTAATGACTCAAATTAGCCACCAAAACTCCTCCACTCCTCTCCTTGTTTGTCGCTTAACAGAAAAAGGTCCCTTTGTGTCGTCCCAAACTAAAACTTGGACTTGTTTTGTGCCGGCCATTGAGTCCAAAGAGCTTCACCACTGGTTCTTAATTCTCCTAGGATCAGTGTCTCCCAAGGGTCAGCTTTGTTTGGACCCAAGGAATCTGTAACCAGCAGTGAAAGCAAGGAACATGTGAGAAGCAATGGTTGCTTCTCCACTTAAAGGTATCGCTTCTTCCTTTCGTTTTGGCTTTTGTTTCAGGGCAATTGTTGTGGTTGGAACAACCACACCATATAAGTTCGCTGCCCCTTTATGATAGCAAACCAAACAACTTTTGAACGGTGGTGTGATCTCCTCTGTTCAATCCAATTCCTATTGCCGGGTTGCTTTGAACCATCGGATACGGAATCGAACTGTAGGTCTTCTCTCGGATCACTTATCTACCCCTTCGACTAGTATCGAAGCGGAGACACAACACGTGACTTAGGGAAGTCATCTCGAGAAGATCTTGACATAAATACGAGTAGAGACAAAAGAGGATATAGGATGCTCATCACATCAGCAAAAGAGGTTATAAATCTGAAATGTGATTATCTCAGTAGAGCGATATTTTTCTTGATTTCGGGGTTAACGAGAATCCAGCTGCGTCGCGATCGATCGTCGAGTGTGAGCAGTGAGTAGAGAAGGCGGTGTCGGCTCGATGTCGTCGTCATTCCTTCGTGTCGAAGGCTTGCCGGGGGCTAGTCGTCGAGAGCGAGCAATGAGGGTAGTGCCAGCTCGGCTTCGTTGTCGTTCCTTCGTGAGAAAGGCTCGGCGGGGGTCGATTGTCAAGAGCCACCAATGAGGGTCGTGCTGACTCGATGTTGTCGTCGTTCCTTCGTGCGGAAGGCTCGCTAGGGGTTGGTGGTCAAGAGCGAGTAGCAAGGACGGTGTCGACTCGACGTCGTTGTTGTTCCTTCGTGAGGAAGGCTCATCGGGGGTCGGTCATCGAGAGCGAGCAACGAGGGCGGTGTCGACTCAACATCATCAGCGTTCCTTTGTGTGGAATGCTCGCTAGGGGTCGGTTGTTAAATGCAAGCAACGAGAGCAGTGTCGGCTCGTCATCGCCACCGTCCTTCGTGTGGAAGGCTCACCGAGGGTTTAAGGCGACGAGCGTAGGATCGCGTGCATGAGGGGCAGGGATGATGTTTTTTAACTTAGTTTTTTAATTAAAACTTTAATTAATTAAATTAATCAACTCATATATGAAGTTGAGATAAATTAAATAGGTCAGTGGGAAACTTCCGTGGGACCGGGTCGACCACCCCGAGGGATTGAGTCCATGAGACCGATTGGATATTTATCATTTTTTTGAGATAAATTAAATAGA
>NW_027432804.1:0-7751 GCF_044706935.1 Curcuma longa
CTGTTAAATTGAGATGGCGGAAAGAAGCCTTGGGCTCACTACTATTTAGAATCCATCTTGGAACAGTTTGTTATGAGTCGGTATGACTGAGTTCTTAACGTCAAAATCTGATCTGATTCGATGACACATCAGAAGAATACTTAACTCCAAGACTGACTGATTGGGTCTCACGTCCTGACTCGATGACCTCGACTTGGTATACGAATCAGGTCGGATTGATAAGTACTCGGCATAGGTTGGGATCTAATACCTCCCTCGGCATTTGACTCAGTTTAGGACTCCACACCTTAACCTCTCTCAAAGTTTAACTCCAGTTTGACATCTGACTCTGAACTCTGAGTCCAAGCTACTCCATCGAGTCTCCTCCCAATCATATCATACCCCGTCTCAATCTCAATGCTCGTCTCAATCGACCTCAACTTTGGCTCCCTCTGTTGATTATGCTCCACCTCCTCAGTACCATATATATGTCACACTCAACCAACTCTGCTTTGTTCAATCCCTTATTTAGTTGGGCAAGTCGCCATCAAAAGGACGCATGCAATCATATGATAACTTATCTCCCCATTAATGCGGAATAATAGCACAGTCTAATATGTATGGATGATAAGACTTTTCGCTACTTTGACGGCGATGAGATATTTTTCTTACCTAAATAAGGCATCTCCTTTGACAATATTTCTATTTAGAGATATTCTCCTTAATTGAAATAAGATAATTCTCCACTATTTTTTTTTCATACGTCTATATATCTTCCCCTCCTCACACACGAATACATGTACGCACATTGATAGACTCATAAACGCCCATTCTTTCTGCATTTTCTCTTTTCTCTCCCCAATTAAGAAGCTGACTTGAGCGTCAGAGTGATTGAGTTAAAACACCCTTGACTTCCGTTTTAATCCTCTTCTTCCTCTTGTTGTGCAGAGCATGACGGTGCATCAGAGTTCGTCATCTGCATCCTTTGCTGTGCATGGGCACAATTTAACTATCAATCTACCAGTCGGGTGGCCGATAACTCGTCTGAAGGACGATCTCAACAGAAATACGGCCTAATCAAACCTTTCGGTAGTTGAAATTTAAAAGGTCTCGCGGTGGTAATTCTTCTCATTTCATTTTCACTCCACGCTTCTAGTTCTTAGAGAAATGAGGATTTCAAAACGTCCACGAGATAGTAGATAAATTTTGAACATTAATTAATTATTTAATTTTCTTAATGCATATGCGATACAGTAATATATTTAATTATGCATTGTTTTTCAGTTTCCATTTTAAAAAAAATAAAAATCAAAATAACACTAATTTGATCACACCCGCTCATAAAATATTATCCATATTTCACTAGTCAATTCCGACAGCATTTAAGCCGATCATTCTCAGCGCCTAGGTATTACAGAGACGTAGGATCACATCAAACTCGGCCACTTGCTCAATTCATCTCCCTCGCACCAGCCATTGCAAGGAGCACTTTCTGATCCTAATCCCAACAGTCGACAAAAATTAGACTTGTGGATTCTCACTCGTAGGTAACGCAGGAGGTTTGCTGCTGCCACACAAAAGGCTACTGCCGCCTCTCCTTGCCACCGAAGAGGCACAAGAGCCCCTCGAAGACTTCTTTGTTATAGTCCTGCTGCAGGGGCCAGGCGTGAAGCCGCCTCCACAGATCTTCCATGCTTTTATACTCTTCTTGTTGTTACAATTAGCTGGTGCTTCTTTCTTTGCAAGATCCTCTATGCACGTGGCTCGATAGAGATGCAAAAGATTGGGACTTCCCTTGGAAGTACTTCGATAGACCTCTTCTGCACGCACCCACAACAACCTGGAGTTAGAAATCGACAAGCTTAAGGAAATGCCATTTTTTTGAGGATTAGAAGAAGACTAACTTGACAGGGAGCACAGCCATGAGAGTAGCAGACAACTCAAACAGAGGTCCTTGCGTTGAAACCGCATTGTCTGTGAGATCGGAAGAGGAAGAGAACATGGAGCCCTCAGAGTCAGAGCTTTGCTGATCCATGAGATCAGCCTCGACGAGCAGAACGCGACAGGGCCGGGGAGGCAATCATGGCTCCTGAATGGATGGTCCCGTATTTATATACCAGTGCTGGTCGGTAGAATTCCATGTGCGGTGCGTGATTGGATACGGAATGAAAGGTAAACGATGAACGATCAAGAGAGAGAGGACGATTTATTATTTTTATTTTTCCTCTGCGTTTTAGAATTTTTTGTTAAGAGAAAAAGGATAAGGCCGACGTCGTCATTGGTCATATCGTTTTCAGGTGGTGTGCCATTCTTTGCTGGACCAGGACATCTGGAAATGTGAACTTTATGAACAGTTGGCGGCAGAGGAATCCGTGGGCAACGCAGCGAGGTTGGTGTTATGGGCCGTGGTTTTTGGAGATGCGCAGTCGAATTGGAGAATAGTTTTGATCCATAATTTTAAGTAAGTTGTTTTAATTTTAACTAAAATTACTATATAATAAGAGTATTTTGGAATGAAAAAATAAGATAGGTATAATGTTGATATTTTTTTAATAATAGGTGCCTTTTTTAACAATAATATAAATAAAAAAACATTCTATTTTGTCCTAATTTTAAAAACTATAAATCAAGACAAACTATTTTTATATGCCACAATTCTATTATTGGGAGTTCTTACTTGTTTGTTGATGGTCTAGAAGAAAATTTATGTAAAATTATAAAAATAAATGAGCCATACTAAACAACAATTTCCTCCCGAGTCTATGCAATTTATCAATCCATGTATATACTCTTTAATATTACAAAATTTCCTCCCGAGTCTATGCAAGCCAATTTATACAATAAATTAGCCGCGTATTTCATTGACCACTACAAGTATGGATTCCGGTGGGAAACCTTGTCCCCGGAGCAATGGTGCAACGGTAGGACATCTGGATTGTGATCCAGGACCCGCGGTTCATTTATCATTTTTTTCCTGTGGAAAACCTTCGAGTCGTTCCATAACCAACGAAGAAATCATGTTGGAGGACCTGCCAGGTTATTCATCCCTCCGAACCTACAATGGATGACAACGAACGACGCCGTCCACAAGGCAAGCCTGTGCCTGTCGACATCACTCAAATCCCTTAGGCCGCCGGCGCCGGAGTAGCCGAAGACGGAAAACTTGGAAAACGATCGCCTACATCAGCAGTCCCACTGTCAGTAGAAGCCTACCTCAGCCCAATTCGCTTCATGGTCAAGCCCAATTGCCTTGCTTCAGACCATGTAAGTCATGAGACGCCCAATATGATATAATTTTCTTATTGGCTGTGCAAGCCAGGCTGCGTAGATTCACCCATTTGATATTAAAAAAAGGGAAAGATGCTAGAAAATGGCATAAGAAGCACTTGTTGCTTTTGAACCAAATCAAGGGGAGAAAGGAGAGAGAAGGACAGTTAGAGCGAGAAAAGAGGGCGAGAGAGAGGATGTCGTGGCAATCGTATGTCGACGAGCATCTGCTGTGCGAGGTGGCAAGCGGCGCGCGTCTTTCCGCTGCCGGCATCTTCGGTCATTCAGGCGACATATGGGCGATCAGCGAATCCTTCCCCGAGGTTTCCTCTGCTTCCATCGATCCCTTTTGCATCGCACCTTGATTTAAGTGTCTGATAGCTTGTAGTATGCGCGATTTTCGCTCCTCTGGATCCTGGCTACGTTAGTCTATTGATCGTATAGTGGTCGAGATGGGATTAAATTTTCAATTATTGGTTCCTGTACCAGAACTTTGGAGTTAGATCTGATGGATCACCGCTAAAAACTGGTTTTTCTGTCCAGTTTATGGCGGGTTTTCGATTATTTTCCTTCTGTTTGGTCAGATTAGGACCTTAGAGCCTGCTTGCGACTGGCGGGGCCCATAAATATTTGCGAAATAAGTAAATAAACGGAATCATTTTGCTGCCTTTCTATGGCGCTCTAATGATTTCCCAATAGATGAACCAAAATTATTCTTCATCCTTATTAGTTGTCATCCTAGGGCAAACTACTGATTTTTGCATCACTTTTCTCCATCTTTTTGGGTTCAGTATTTTACTATACACCAATACTTTATTTGATAGTATTTTAGCAAATTTATTTTGTATTTGTTATTGCAATGAATTGTTTTACTTTTGGGCTTGTAGAATATAGTTGTCAAGATTGAAGGTCCAATTTCAAATACTAGATTGATTTGCATTGAATTCTGTTTTTAGTAAACTAAATTTTTTATCCCTTTTTTCTTTTGGGATGGCATGTGGCTGAGTTTGGAAGAAATCAAATTTGAAGATTGGATGCAGTTACATTCATGATCTAGCATGTACAAAATGAAAACTTAATTCTTGATTCTATGAAATTTCTGACGGAAGTGTTTCATTTGCTTCTCTTCCATGAAAGTTTCATTTTCTCAATGTATCCAAATTTTCGGTCTATTTTTTATTTTGATGTCCATTCAATCTTTTTCATCTCTTCAACAAGTTTAGCAATAAGCATAATGACCCTATTGTTATGCTGGAGAAATTAACCTATAATTAGCTTTTTAGGAAATTTTCTTTATTAATTATTTGTTTCTGCTCGGCCCTTATAATTATATAAAAATTATAATTGTTAGCTCCCTTTGACTTGCCAAACTGTGGAAATATGAAAATCCATATGGAAAATGTTTTTGATTCTGTTACTGTTTTCTCTATACCTATCATATGTTAATGTGCATATCTTCTCAATACTACAGATCAAACCTGAAGAGTTCACCGCAATAATGAGTGACTTTGATGCACCTGGATCGCTTGCGACAAATGGATTATACCTTGGTGGAACGAAGTATATGGTTATTCAAGGTGAACTGGGTGCAGTTATTCGAGGGAAGAAGGTTAGTTTTTTGTTTGTATCTACGATTTGTTATGTTAGATTTTTAATTCCTTACTTCATACTAGATTTCTGTTTGTATGCTTGATCTTCAATTTACATTGAATTTCTGTTTTGTGCATTGAGACGTACACCCTCTGGATCTTGTCTAGTTGCTTATAATCGTTAGCAATGCCTGATGATAATTTGTCATTTTGTTTGGTTCATGATAATTAATTTACGTTGAGAGAAAAAATAAACGAACTGCATATATTTTAGCACGATTGCTGCTTACTGAACCAGTCAACCAGCCATGACTTTGTGGTAGTATTAATGATCTAGAATGCTTCTCTCTTCTTATATATATAAAAAAATGATTTTCAGAGTAGCAGCGGTGTCACTATAAAAAAGACTAACATGGCTTTGATCTTCGGCATATATGATGAGTCGATGACTGGTGGAGAATGTAACGTGGTCGTGGAGAGACTTGGTGATTACCTTTGTGATCAAGGCTTCTGAATCCAAGCATTGCAGCTTGATAAACTTCTTTATTCTGTACTCGCTTATTGAATTAACCTGCAATGAATAATCAACTAAAACTCATGTTGGAGTATTCAAGTCCTGTTGGTTGCCCGTTGGCATGATCTCTTTAGCTGTATCATGCGACGGTTAACCGTTCTCGTGTTTGTGTTTCTGTATCTTGAAAATGCCATTAGAAGTTTGGTTTACAGTTGGCATTAATTTGTGCATGATTTATGCTTTAAAAGTCAAAGGGCAAAGATTGAAAGGACGGTCCGTTTTGATTTTTTATCAAAAGTGTATCTTATTTTTGTGTATGATTATTCAATTATTTTTTATTATTATTATATTATTATTATTATTATTTCTTTTTTATATTTTTCATCTAAATTTTAAATCAGAAGTGTACTATAGTAGTTATAAAATTGAAATTATAGTTACTATAATTATAAATGTTAAGTAAATTTTGAGATGTCATAATTTTTATTTGAAAATGAATCACGAAACACATAATATATCAAATCAAATTTTGTTTAAAAATTTATATTTATTTATTAATGAGTATAACTGATAATGATTCATTTTAAATTTTAAAAAAATAGCATTTAAAGGTTTTTCGAAAGTTTCAAAGAATTTTAATCTTCTTTATTTAAAATTATTTTTAATGTTGTGGTAATTATAATTTTATAGCTGTTACAATTGTTGTAGTTATAGTAGTTGTGAAATCGTAGTAATTATAATTATAAATTACAATTGTTATAATTATAATAGTTATAAAATTGTAGTTACTATAACTGTGTGACAATTCAGTTATAATATTTACAAAATCGTAGCTGCAATAACAATGTAGCAGTTACAATTTCGTAATTGTTATAGGCGAGATAATAATAAAAATAATATTAAAGGATAATTATATTATTTTACATGAGACTGAATGCGTCTTTTTGATAAAAAAAAATCAAAATAGATATCCTTTTGATGATTTAGTAAAGGATGCCTTCTTTATTTTTGTCCAAAGTCAAATGCATGTATATAGTTTTAAACTTATTTCAAAATCAAATATTGTATATATATATGTATCTCTAAATTTGTAAATCTCTCATTCATTCCATTCCATTCACATGAATCAAATTAAGGCTCTTGATGTTTGGTTAAAGTTATGTATTTAAAATGTTATGTCAATTTTTGAATTCCCTTTTTTATTAATTGTTTCATTACTTTTCATTTATGAACTTGCTTTTTTTTTTGTCACCAAATGTTTATCATTTAAAACTAACAAATTCTTCTGGAATCAATTATGGATTTCATTGATCCATTCTAGAATACAAGGTTTTACAATTTTTTTCTATCTTTTCTGCCTTATATTTCTTTCCTGGTAGACAACGAGAAATTGAAAAAACTAAATTATTTCTCTTCTTTCAGTATTTAACTTATTGATTTTTATCTACTAAATTTTAGATATTCTTAAATAACTAAAAATATTTAATCCTCAAATAATATCATTTGGAATGCAAATGAGTCTTCAATTAAAGATTACAAATACAAATACAATAAACTATGAAGTCTTCAGCAGGAGTGCTATGAAAGATCACCGTATAACATATATTTTCATTATTTATGGGACTTTAGTATCTACATCTGGCCGATGTATAACGATATAACGACGCTATCTATTATAAAACATGAAGGGGAGAAGGTAAATTTATTTCCGTGCCGTTAGGTTTGGATCTCCGGTGACCAGAGAGCGGGCGAGAGAAAGGCGATATGGAGGCGAAGAGGTCGGCGCCGCCGCCGGCGCCAACAAGGAGTCTCCACCCTCTCCCATGGCTGAATCTTATGGTGACCGAACCATTCTATCTCCTTCACGTCCTCCTCTTTTGCTCTTACTTCGCCGCTCGCAGTTCCGCTGCTCAAAGCCGCCTCTCGGATCTGTCCAATAATCTTATCCATAGGGTAGGTTTACTCATGCTTTATGATGTTAACTTTCCTTGTTTCTTCTTTCTTTTTTCTTCTCTATACATTGGGAAATCACGAAGGTGACTAGTTACTGCATTTTACCTCTGTTTTGTTTGTTTAGGCTCCGTGTTTTCTGGATCACAGGAGATTCAGGTGTTTCTTGGGTTTTGGTGCTGCTGTTGGTGAAGGTATGATACCATCGGACTCATCATCGCTTCGCTTGCCGGGAAATTAACTTTTTTCCGGGCATAGTTCAGTTTAAAGCAAGCTAAGCTGCTGATTGCTTATAGAAAAACTTTCTGTTCAATGTTCCATGCTACCCCCCCCCCCCCCGCCCCCCTTTTTCTTTTATCTGAATAAATAAAACTGTATAAGCCTTCGTGGTATGGCACGGTTGACGCCCTCCTGCTTTGTATAGCAAGACGTACGAGTCAGTAGACCACACA
>NW_027432805.1:0-2159 GCF_044706935.1 Curcuma longa
GTCACTCTCCCAGAGCACAGTGAACTGAGGGGCCAGACAAGACATACTGCACAGGCTCCAACAACAAACCACCACTAATCTAGTGGGGAGCGACAGTGTAGTAGGAGGGCAATATAGTCAGTCCTTGTTGCACCCAATAATAGTGAAACATATTCTCTCGCCCCTGTATCTCGCCACAACATGGTGCCGGGCAAGAGCCAACAAGAACAGGCAATAATGCTGTCATCAACAATTACAACTAGTATGGATGTATGATGATCATCCCAACATGTATTAACTCCAGTTAATTAGCATGTTCAAGGAGGCAAAATCAACATAGGTTAATAATACAATTCAACTGTTCTACAGTAGATAGATCCATCGAAGGTCATAAGACAGGGTATCAGGCAACGACTTAGAGGGATCATCAAACAAGGATATAGATCACTAGCGCACACTACAATTGATAGATCATCATAAGGTCAAACAACAGGTATTAATAGATCAACAAAATATCGACTAGACAACTACCTCAAGCAGCAAGAATAGCAATAGAATAGATAGAACAATAACAACAAGTCATGCACTAGAAAACTAGGTCTGTATTGAGCAAGTACAGGATACCCACCTGATCCGATGATCGTCAACAATAGAACCCCCCAGAAAATATCTCACTCCGAGTGTAATAGGACCAGTCAAGTCAAGGTCCTGCAAAGGAATAAACAACATTTCTAAATGACATATCCAATAAATCCTAATCAAGTTAAAGGTAGTTTTAACCCCCATGCGATTAATTTAACGTGAAGTTTGATTAATCTAACCCATGAATTTAACCTAATCTGAATCAACATGAATTAAATTAAATCCCTCCTTATCAAGATCTAATAACACTTAATGAATTTATTCATCTTATTCCATCCTACCCAAACCTTCAACAGATCGGCTTCAATTTGATTTCCACAACACAACAAGCCCAACCAAACAGTACCACACTTGTGTTAAATCTCACATAAACAACATCACCAAATCCGGTTCTTTGCTGGTAAGTGTTTTTATTTCGGTTCTTTGCTGGTTCTGTTGAAGGATTGGATGGTTGTTGAGGGTTGTCTGTTGATTTGGGTATCCAGTTGATGGTTGGTTGTGGGTTGATCAGTTGGTTGGATTTGGTGATATGTTGTTTATGTGAGATTTAACACAGGTGTGGTACTGTTTGGTTGGGCTTGTTGTGTTGTGGAAATCAAATTGAAGCCGATCTGTTGAAGGTTTGGGTAGGATGGAATAAGACGAATGGATTCATTAAGTGTTGTTAGATCTTGATAAGGAGGGATTTAATTTAATTCATGTTGATTCAGATTAGGTTAAATTAATGGGTTAGATTAATCAAACTTTGCGTTAGGTTAATCGCATGGGGGTTAAAACTACCTTTAACTTGATTAGGATTTATTGGATATGTCATTTAGGGATATTGTTTATCCTTTTTGCAGGACCTTGACTTGATTGGTCCTATTATTCTCGGAGTGAGATGATTTTCTGAGAATTCTAGTGTTGACAGACGTTTGATCAGGTGGGTACCCTGTATCTGGTTAATAGGTCAATTATTCAGTGCATGTCTTACTGCTGTCTTTATCTATTCTGTTGCCATTCCTGTTATTTGACGTAGTTATTTAGATACCTTTGATATCCATGCTTGAAACTTGCTGTTTGACCTTATGATGATCTACTATTGCTATGTTGATACTTTTGTTATCTGTATCCTCCGTTATGCTGATACTAGTAGGATTCGTAGATTGATACATGTTGAATAATCTTTGATTGACCTATCAACTGTAGGAAAACCTTACTTGTTGTATTATTGACCTTGTTGACTTCTTTTGACACCTGTTGAACATGCTAATTAACTGTAGTTATTACATGTTGGGATGATCATCATGCATCCATACTTAGTTGTAGATGTTGTGGACAACATTATTGGTTGTTCTTGTTGGCTCTTGCCCAGCACCGTGTTGTGGTGAGATTCAGTGGCAAGAGCATACTTGCACTATTGTTGGGTGCAACTAGGACTGGCTATATAGCCCTCCTGCTACACTGCCGCTCCCCACTAGATTAGTGGTGGTTTGTTGTTGGAGCTTATGCAGTATGTCTTGTTTGGCCCCTCAGTTCACTGTGCTCTGGCAGAGTGA
>NW_027432806.1:0-6853 GCF_044706935.1 Curcuma longa
GAGTATCAAATATTTGCTTGGGGATATCACAACAGGGTGCTCAAGCTTGGGCTCCCAAGTCCTGGGCTCTTGGTGCCTGCGCACTCGGGCAACCTTTTGTAGAGAATGATGCCCCAAACTCTAATGGGTTATTGGACTTGCGGGTTGTGAGTCGTTCGTTGGAGAGACATTATTACTTAAGGTATCAAACACATTGATGGCTGAATCAAAACGGACAACCATTAACTAGTTGTTGGTGTTTCAAACCAACCGACAAAGCGTAGCAATGACCATTTATCCATTGAGAAATGGTATGCAACATGAAAAAATACAACATGAAATCAACATGACACACTTAACTGCATGGCTGTGGATCCCACTGTATGGATGTGGGATTCACTGCATGCAGTGTGTCATGTTGATTTCATGCTGCATATCATTGCTCTTATCCATTAACAAACAAACACCACGTTCCTTCTTTTCACCACCTTTCTTTGCTCTTTTTAGTGTTTGGTTGCGAACATAATGAAGGACTATTGTATCTTGAAAAAATAGATGTTCAATGAAACTTTTAAGCACCACCAAAGTGGATGAATCTATTTTAAAGAAATTATCTAATATGAGCCTCAGTAGTGCTCAACACACCTTCCCACTCGGCCGACTCAATCTACTTAGTCACTCAACCTACTTGACAACTCAAAACTCAACGATTCAACCTACTCAGCCACTTCGTCCACTCGGCGCTTGACTTGTTCGACAGTTGGTCACTTGGCACTCAACTTGTTCGGACACTCAACCCATTCAGCAGCTTGACACTCGACCACTTGACAACTCAGCCACTCGGTCTGTTCGACAGCTGGAGCACTCGACTTAATCAGGCTACTTGACACTCAACACTCGACTCACTCAGCTTGCTCAACAATTTGACCTATTCAGTATTTCAACACTTGGCCTATTCGACATCTCAGACACTTAGCACCTTGATTCATTTAACACTTGACCTACTTAGCCAGCTTAAGCACTCGATAGCTCGGCAATTTGGTAGCTTAGTCAAGCTCATCTCGATAGATCAAATAAGTCTAAATTCAATAATTTTAAATTCAATAATTTTTTATTTATATTAGCCAACAAATCTTACTCTTTAAGATTGCGAAAATAAATGAGAAATTGTTAAATTTAAACTTGTTAAAATTTAAGTTCAGACTAATTAAATTTTGCGAGATGGACTTGACTAAGCTGCTAGAGAATGAGTTGTTAGGAAAGATTGGCTGAGTTGGCTGAGTAGACCAAGTGAACCTAGTTGTTGAACGGGTCGAGTTGTTGAGCAGGCCAAGTGTTGAGTGATCGAGTGCCAAATACACCAGCCTGTCGAGTGTTCCAAGTATCGAGTAGGCTGAGTTGCTAAGCAAGTCGAGTGTCAGTTCTCTTCGAGTACCAAACAAACTGACCTACCGAAGTGGCAGAATAGGTTGAGTCTCAACTAGACTGTGGGATGAATAGCACAAGTATCGAATAAACAAAGTGGCCGAGTAGACTGAATCTCTGAATAGGCCGAGTGAGAATATACGTTGAGTATTGTCACAGCTCATGTTAGACAATTTTTTAAAATAGATTTGTTGGACGTCAATTTCTCAATGGCTCGACCACGTTCACAGAGAATACTAATCGTACTGACAAACTGAATCCATACAATTTTATAATATTAAAAAATATAAATCAATCCTCAAAACTCACAATGCGAAACTAAAACTCATTCACATTGCTCATTTCATCCTGACCAAGTTGATCATTAAGCAATCAGCACATGCTTTGCAAAAGCATTGAGAAGCATTTTAACAATCTTGAATTTGAAAATACCACAAGAGGAATTAATTAATTCTAGAAGATAGTTTAAGAATACAAAGATTACGAAGGATATTTAGCAAAAGAAATCTAAAGACCCGTACCGAAATGACTGTATCGTAACTTGAGAGGAATTTTACAAAATAGTTGAACTTACGAAGGCAAAAATGAAATTATCTGAAAAACTAATGCTGAAATTGACTATTATGCAAACTCTTTGCAGGCATTTCAGGCATCTCGGCATAGGAAAGAACACAGCTCCGTTAAGGGTTCAAGATACAACAAAATGTTACCAACACTGACGCATGCCACAGCGTTCAAATAATTTTATTTTGGCAGCTTGTAAGGCAAAATAGGTACCATGGTTTCACATCAAAGGTCCTAACTTAATATCGGATAGTTCTTGATTGCTTGATAATGGCCATTTTTGTATCTCTTTCCAGGAATTAGTGGCAGAATGGCTTCCAATTGGTAGAGAATCAATATGGCTTTGTGCAAGTATATCATTGTTATTACTAGATCCAATGCCAGAGTTTTCATGCACTAGAATATCACTCTTCTTATGAAAAGAGCAAGACACTGTGCTTACTTGGGTTGGAAATGCAATCTCGACGAAGCAGGCCTCAATGTCACTGACTTCCACTTGTTGACCTACTTAAACCACTGAACCATCGACACTAGCCAAAAAGTTACTTCTACTTTGAGTTCCAGATAGATCAGTAGGCAGAAGGCATTCGATTCTTAACCTTTTCCTTTGAGGTTGTTGTCAATATTTCCTGAATGTTCATCATTTGATGCATTACCTGCAGGATGTTCACCATCTGATGTATTAGGAGGTTGTACACCATTCGATATGTCAAGCACAGGATGTTTAGATGGACATTCAAGTTCTTGGCTCCCAGGGAGAATCACAGTACCATCTGATTTTGCTTGGTAGTTTTCATATACTATTTTCTCAAAACATGCAAATGCATCTTTCTGGGGCTTAGCATTGATTTCAGTGACACGACACAGTAATCAGTATCCCAGATTTGGAGAGGCCCTAAATATTGAGAAAAAGAATGAGAGAAAAATATTGACAAAACTATTAGCCAAAATGTTCATATGCCCAAAATACAATAGAAAAAATAGCATTGGCTCTATGATTTACAATCAAAATGGTGACAATTTTGGTAACAATATGCAGCTTCTCTGATCACAATGCTTAGGAAAGCAATTTCAACAAGAATAGCAAAGAACTTGTATATATAGACCTGACCAATTTTTGAACACGTTTTGGAAAGCAAGCTCTGGAACAGCAAGGGAATGATTTCAAAGTGGAGAAAGTGTAAATTGTAGTGAACAAAGATAAAGTAAAAATATAAGAAGTGCTAATTGATAGACTGCTATTGTCTATGAAATTTTCTTCATACCAAAAAATATAGGATGTACTTTTAGAGCATTAGTTCTTGCGGATAAAACATATTGGATATGCGAGGCAAACAAACATACAGATAGGAGAAAGAAAGCAAACAGACATGGAAAATAGAGGATTGCATTAGGAAACCTGAGTCAGAAATAAAGAATTTGTAGATACAAATAGAATGTAACAGCTGTGGCTTCACAGGACTTGCACTATCGAGGCAAGGAGAATGAGTGGGAAAAAAAGTAGTACAAGTTCTCAGTAAAGTTAAAAGCCCTTGAAGTCAATGTTGTCATGGTTGAGATCCTTTCTAGGAATCATGGAAAATTCATCAGAACAGATCATATAATTATAGCTTAGGATTGTAAAACTACCATTTAACATTTTTGTTTAAATTGTATTTGAAATTTAGAATTTATGGTATATATTTCAATATACACTATTACCTTAACATCTAAAAATTGCATCATTGTAGAAAATAAGTAGAACATGTAATACAACTGTGAAGGGTTGAAACTTTCACGCTATTTTCTAAATAAAATTAGAATGTCTGTTGTAGTATCATAAAATATTTTTATTGGTCCAACTTTTATTAGAATAGATGATAATGGAAATGGTTTTTTAAAAAATTCTACTTGAAATTTAAATTTAAAGAAATTCCTACTTTTTAGTGGCTTTCCTATGAAGTCGTGATTGTTCGAATCAACATCCTACTTAGGAATGAGAACATAGGATCAGATCATAGAATTATGAGATCAAAATATAATTAAGATCCTACTTGAGATTTGAGTTTTCTAAGTTAAATGATTGTGAGAATCAAGGTCTTACATTGAAGACTGAGAGAACATTGAATAAGGTCGATAAGATTATGAGATCATAGCCAATTAAGATGCTAGTGGAGATTTGAGTCTTTTAATACAATTTGGATTATAGGTGGCAAACTTGACAACCATGCCTATAGGTGAATCTATTTGTGACATATGATAATTCAATAAAAAGAATATATATTTTGAAATGGAAATAGCCAAAACTCTTTGCAAAAATTTTAAACTAAACTAGATCTGAAACCATGGTTGCCTCCATATGTCATAAGGAAAACCTTACCAGATTTGAGCTTTTATTCTCATTGTATTTCTTCTCCTATTCTTGTTGAGTTTTTTCTTCTTCCTCAAACTGACCTAACATCTGGGCTTGCTGCTCCAGAACTCTCTCCATTTCTTCATCTCTCTCATTCCCAATTGCATCAGCTTCTTTCATTTCCAAACTTGCCAAAGGTGTCAGACTTCCAGAAACTTTCACAGATAAGTTAGCTAAGTCAACACGATTAACTGCATAATCATCTCCCATATCTGCCGATGATCTGGTAGAGCACCAAGTCAGTGCCATCAAACCACAATTCTTTCCATTTGATTCTGCGGCATGACTTTCCCAAGTTATACTTCGGAGAAGACTACATATGATACAAAACTATTTCGCCTCTGTCTTGGACTGTCCTGCTTTCGAATCTGGGCTGCCACTATGGCTTTTCCATGACAAGCTCCCAACTTGAGAGGATGAATCTTCGAGGTAAGAATTTGATTGTCCATCTCCAACCACAATCCTCTCTTCATTTGCCTTTGTACAAACTTCACTTTTTCCAAAGTCTTCCTCACACCCTCTCTCAGCAATGGACCTTCATCTTTGTTAGAGCTAGAATCGATTGCATCAGAGAGATCATTAATATCCCTTTAGTTTCTAGAATGGAGACGGCCTCCATTGCTGCCTGTTCTGCTTTCCTCCTCTGGATATTCATGATTCTAAGTTGCTCCTCTAATTCAACAACCTGACATGAAACATTAACAAACCTACTAAATCATATAACATCCAAAGCAAATTTCCCTGCAAGAAGCACAACAGCATATACGACTAACCCTTTTAGTTAACTGGTCAGCTTTTTTCATTGCAGCATTAGAAACAGTCCTCTCAGATAGTAATCTAGCCCGAAAGGAACTCAATGGTCATTGTTGTCGAGTCACCCATGATGTGTACCAGCAAAATTTTAACAATCTAAATTCAAAATCCTCTAAAATGAATCATTTCTCTGAGAAAGTATCACAACCTAATTAGGCAGGTAAATCAGCATTATCTCCTCAATGACAAAAATAACTTGGTTTCGGATAAGCCCCCCTCAAAAGAACAAAAATAACTTAGTTGATTATTGCAGAGCAAATTGTAGTTGATTATTATGGAATAGATTTATTATAGTGGACAAAAGTCAAATATCGCCGAAGACGAGATAATATTTTTTTCGTAGTGGTTATTTGTAGCTTCTTGATTTATTTCCTCTATACTTAGTGCATAAAATTCATCGTGTGGAATTATTGAGGTATTTCACCTTTTGTTGCAGAGCTACAGATTTATAATCTCATCAGAAGTTTGATGTGACATTTTTTTGCAATGTAATCAAAATTAAATTCAATTTACAAGTGGAATCAAAACGTGTTGTTGGTCTTAACGGATCAAGACTATAATGGTATTGAATTTTTCAACAAAGCATCATTAACAGGCCAAGATTACGGTACGATTACAATGCTTTAAGGACAAAAGTAGTAATTGATCGACTGACGACGATGAGTAATCTACTATTAAGAGGAAAATACTCACAACTACAATCTTATAAAAGAGGATTTTTTTTTTGAAAGGTATAAAGAGCTGAATTTTAAGAGTTTTGAAAAGAAAATGTTGTTATATTTCTTGACTATCAAGAATTTAACAAAAAAGAAAAAGAATATCTAGATCTAAGGCCAGAGTGACGACCCATTAACAATAACAAAATCTAGTAAATAGGTGGTTATGGAAGTTGCAAGATATGGTATGGTAGATTTACTATAGCAATCACGAGTTCTCATATATAATCGATAAATTCCATCGTTATCGGTGGGCAAGCCACTAGTGGCAAGTAGCTCTGGGAGATAAGGAGATGAGAAGATAAGGGAGAGAGGAGAGGAGAGGAGAGGAGCAATGGAGTCGAGGAGAAGAGGGACAGAAATTGTTGGCAACAAATTAAGGGTGGATGGCGATAAAGATTTACAGGTGAACAACATGCATCATATATATATAATCTTCCTTTTAGTGTCATTACTTGTCCTATTTAATTTATAAATAAAGACATATATATGCTCACAAACTCTAATAGACTATTAGGTCTCGGATCTACAAATCCCATGTGGGCCGGATCTACTAGAGGGATCCTATCCCCTAGTATCAATAAAAGGATTGACAATGATAGTAAATTAAGAAGAGACTTAAGGGATAACTAGGTAATTAGAGAAGGGGATAGATAATTAAGAGGTGAGAGATATATACCAAAGAGGAGAGGTGGTCGGTGACGATACTCGATCTAAAATTTTCCTTATTCGGTACACAAACAACAAAATCTTCAATCTTTCCTATATATATTTATCCTTTATAATCAGTAATGACACGTTTTTTCCTCCTTCTATATGAGACTATTTTTTCAGCGCCTGGTCACGTTGACCAGCTTGATTAGCAAGGGCCACAGATAATATTCAACTAGGATTAGCGATTCCCCTCATACTTGTGGGGCCGGGGTGGGGGGGCCGCTAGGTTGGCGGTTCCAACCTTTTGCAG
>NW_027432807.1:0-1929 GCF_044706935.1 Curcuma longa
TCGAGAGTAGTCACCCTTAGCCTAGTAGGTCATAGGCGAGGTCAAGCAAGCGGACGACGTTCGATATCTGGAGAGAGAGAGAAGTGCTCGCGTTCCTCTCGCGCTCAGTTACAGGGTCGAAGGGAGGGAGCAGGGAGAGCTCTCAACGTCGGAGACAGTGATAGCACTGTCGCAGAAAAGGTAGTCCTCCGGCGCCTTCTCCGTCGCCAGCACCAACTCTAGATCCTAACTACTAGAAGCACAATCATACAACTCGTCATCATTCTTCAACCTCAGCAGGAACCCTATCTTCCGAGTTCCGCCGTCATCTAAACTTTTGCTCGGTAGGGTTTGTGCGATTAGGAATTTAGGGTTAGTAAAACGAATTATATTATAAATATAATCTATTATTCTATTACCGTTAACCCAATAAACCTATTAACCCATTAAGCATTAACCTATTAACTCATTAAATATTATTGCGTTAATGGATTCAAAGTTCAAACCCATTAAAATATATTGGTTGAATAATATAATAGAAAATAATAAATATATAATAAAATTAAATAAGAGCTCGTGAGCGACTCGCGAATAGTCAAACACAATATTATATATTCGAATTCGGCTCAAAAAATTATCGAATATGTTTGAGTTTGACTTGAATTTGATAATTTTGAATACGAATCAAATATTACTCGAATTGGCTCGAAAAGCTCGCGAGCTGGCTCGATTCATTTGCACCACTATTCCCAACCCATCAAGATGGTGAGTCGGTTCACTCCACCCCGTTATATGATGAATTCTTGGTTGGTCGGCCCGCTCTGCCATGGGTTGACTCGTTTGGCAACATTAATTGTTTGTGTTAATATTGTTGTTAATTGTATGTTATTTCTATTAAATATATTACACTTTTATATTGATCGTGTGTGCATACACTGTAATTCTTGTTTGCAAAAGTTGAAAAGAAAACTTTATCTGAACTACATCAAGCTTAACATTTGGTATTTGACTAGGTGTTTAGAGTATTAAAATTAACATTCCAAGCAATAATTGACTATAAGAAAGCAACTCTACTAATAATTCTCACTATTTGCCTAAATTAACTTTCTTTCTTGAGATTGTAGATAGACATTATTTTTTTTGCTCTAACTTTAACATGATATTAGCTTTAAAGGAGGGATATTAATAAATTAGAGATAAAGATGAGGGTTGCATTGAGATTAGTAGATGGACAAGAAGCAAAAAGAATACATAACTAGAGGTGCAAACGAATCGAGCCGGCTCGCGAGCTTTTCGAGCCAGTTCGAATAATATTTGATTCGTATTCGAAATTATTCGGTCGGACCGAACTCAAACATGTTCGATAATTTTTTGAGTCGAATTCGAATCTATAATATTGTGTTTGATTATTCGCGAGCCGCTCACGAGCTTTTATTTAATTTTATTATATATTTATTATTTTCTATTATATTATTCAATTAATATATTTTAATGGGTTTGAACTTTGAATCCATTAACTCAATAATGTTTAATGGGTTAATAGGTTTATTGGGTTAACAAGTAATAGAATAATAGATTATATTTATAATATAATTTGTTTTACTAACCCTAAATTCCTAATCGCACAAACCCTACCGAGCGAAACTTTAGATGACGGCGGAACTCGAAGATAGGGTTCCTGCTGAGGTTGAAGAATGATGACGAGTTGTATGATTGTGCTTCTAGTGGTTGGGTTGCTCAGAGTTGGTGCTGGCGACGGAGAAGGCGCCGGAGGACTCCTTTCTGCGACAGTGCTATCACTGTCTCCGACGTTGAGAGCTCTCCCTGCTCCCTCCTTTCGACCCTGTAACTGAGCGCGAGAGGAACGCGAGCACTTCCTCTCTCTCCAGATATCGACGTCGTCCGCTTGCTTGACCTCGCCTATGACCTTTGGGCTAAGGGTGACTACTC
>NW_027432808.1:0-9954 GCF_044706935.1 Curcuma longa
TCATGTAGATTTTCTCTTCTAAATTCCCGTTTAGAAAGGTTGTCTTTACATCTATCTGATGTATATCCAAAATCCATAGATCGACAATTACCAACAACACTAATGGAAGTTATTCTCGATACCAGAGAATACGTATCAAAATGATCAAGGCCTTCTTGTTGTCAGTAAACTTTAATTGTCAATCTGGCATTGTACTTATCAATCATGTCATCTGATTTCATCTTCTTCTTGAAAATCCACTTGCACTCTAGTGGTCTACTTCCCTAAGGAAGATCCACAAGTTTTTTAAGTGTGGTTTTGCAATATAGAATCAATCTCAGATACAATTGATTCTTTCCATTGAGGTCCTTCAGAAGAGCTTACTGCTTCTAAGTAACTTTAGGGATCACTTTCCAACATGAAAGTAATAAAATCTATTCCGAAAGATTTTTTTTCACTCGAGTTCTTTTACTTCGTCTAAGCTCAACCTCAACTGGTTCATCATCTTTTTCTTGTGTTTTATATGCCAGTTTTGAGAAGCTAGCATCCTCTCAGATCTTATACTGAAACATATGTTCGAAGAACAAGACATTTCTTGATTCAATAATCGATTTCTTGTATATCTCCAGTATTTGAGATTCATATATAAGGAATATATAGGCACTAGTGTTTGTGCATATCCAATAAATATGCAATCAACTATTTTTGGTTCTATCTTGATCCTTTTCGGATCACTTTCCAACATGAAAGTAATAAAATCTATTTCGAAGGATTTTTTTCACTCAAGCTCTTTAACTTCGTCTAAGCTCAACCTCAACTGGTTCATCATCTTTTTCTTGTGTTTTATATGCCAGTTTTGAGAAGCTAGCATCCTCTCGGATCTTATACGAAAACATATGTTCGAAGAACAAGACATTTCTTGATTCAATAATCGATTTCTTGTATATCTTCAGTATTTGAGATTCATATATAAGGAATCTATAAGCACTAGTGTTATGTGCATGTCCAATAAATATGTAATCAACTATTTTTGGTTCTATCTTGATCCTTTTCGAATCAGACATCAAAACTTTTGTCAGACACACCTACACTCGCAAGTATTTGTAGAATGATTATCTTCTTTTTCATAACTCATATTTATTTTCTTCCGGGATATTTTATTCAAAAGGTGATTAGCTGTTAACATAGCTCCCCCCCCCCCCCACATGTGCTTTGATAGTCCAAAGCTTAATAGAAGAACATTGATAATGTGTCTACATAAAAACCACAGAGATTGACTATGCCATCTTGTGTCTATATGTAGATGGCATACTTATCATTGGGAGTAATGATAAGATAATTAAATTCACTAAAGATATGTTAAACTCAAAATTTGACATAAAAGATATGACCTAGCTGATGTGATTCTAAAAATTAAAATTTTTAGAACATCAGAAGGACTTATTCTGAATCAGTCCCATAATGTAGACAAAATTCTTAAAAGATTTGCCGTGAATGATACTGTGTTAGTACAAACTCCGATAAATACAAGTCAACATCTATCGAAAAATGACGGGAGTATTTCTCAAATAGAGTACTCCAGGATGATTAAAAGTTTGATATACTTGATGAATTGTACACGACCAAACTTACCTTACGTAGTGAGTAAACTGAGTAGATACACAAGTAATTCCGATTAGAGCCATCAATTTAAGTTAGGCCCGTTGGATTGGCCCGCCCCACTAAACAATTTAAATGGATTGGATTGATATTTTATCAACCCATTTTAAAATAGAACTAGGTGGGTTGGCTTGCTTGGGCCCACGACCTACGTGGGTCAGCCCGGGGTGGGCTTAAGTTGGCCCACAGGTTGAGAAAATGGACTCGTAGGCTTAACCCACCTAATATGCAACCAAACTTAAAATTTTCAAGATTTTTCATATATATTTTTTTATTTTTTTATGGACTTATGGGCTTAACCCACCTAATATGCAACCCAAATGTAAAAATTTCAACCTTTTATATATTTTTATAAATTTTTGGTAGCCCTGTAGGTTGGCTCGCCTAACCCACAACCCATAACCCACCTTGAGTTAGGTTGGAGATTTTTTAGCCCGGCAAGATGATGGGTCAGCCCGCTCCACCATGGGTTAGCCCATTCCCGTTTGACTTTGCTAATCCTGGTGTTGAGTACCAAAAAGGAATAATGAGAGTACTGAGGTACTTGAGGTACACTCGTGATTATGAACTGTACTATACAAGATATCCTGCTATGATCGAAGAATACATCGATACGAATTGGATATCGACATGAAAAACTCTAAATCTATAAGTGGATATGTATTCACTTTGAGAGGACAGTTATTTTGTTAAAATTTTCTAAGCCAATCATAATAACTAAATCCATGATGGAATTTAAGTTTTTAGTTCTTGACAAATGCGGTGAAGAGACTGAATGATTACGACAATTTTTAGAAGATATTCCCAGATAACTGAAATATGTGGCGATAATTTACATACATTACAATAGTCAATCAATAATTGATCGGACATCTAGTCATCTATATAATGGTAAGTCTAGACATATACGTCGCAGGCATAATCATATTAAACAACTACTCTCAATAGGAGTTATCATTGTTGTCTATATAAAGTCAAAGGATAACTAGATGTCGATGAGGAATGTTGGTGCAAAAGAAACTCAATCTATGCAGACTAGAGTTCCCAAGAACTAAGTTCAAAGGGACAACCTAACTGCAACCGACTAAGTACAATAGATCAGTGAAAGGATGGAGGTTAAGCACACGACTTTTAATGATCCAGTAGAATAATGTGAATTATTCTTGAGAAATCACCTATGTGAGAAAGAAGTAGGACCGCTTCAAAAAGAATTGGTTGCACGATTCTTAAAATTTCTCATAGAACTAGAAGTGTTCATAGTCATGAACGAACACACCCATGAGAATTGAGTTGTATTAGGGAAAGTCTTGGGTGAGATATGTCAATGTTTACACATACAACAAAACAATTCAAACATCGTGTTTACTATCAGTCAATAAATAAATATATCTTCACAAGGGAAGGTTCAAAGTGTAAAACCTACATGTTCTATACTTAACTCAACTGCTGAATACTATCACATACCCTGTTTCCATTCATGTGGAAGATTATTAGAAATGTGAATGGAAAAGGCAGATGGAAGAAAGAAACTCCATTGTGAATGGAAGTTTAATCTCATATTGAAAGTTTTATGGCTAGATGGTTGGTTTATTTTGTTGCATAAGCATGTATATTGTGAACAAATGCATGGGGAGAGGTTCTCTCTCACACCTAGGTGCGCAAGGGGGTGCAAATCCAAGGTCTAGATTACACTGAACCAAGGTGACTCGTGTGCGAGCACGACCTGCACACATCAAATGTGAGACCGATCAGGGCAAAACAAGTGAATCAACTTGTTTTGCCAATTGAATCTGCTTTTTGCTACTTGCTCAAGAGTGTAACGGAATAATCAATTAGATGATTAATCATGAATCAGTAATCGCCCGGGTGTAACGACCGATTATTAATGGCCGATGGCAGTGTTTTAATCCAAGCATAAATGGTCTTTACTCGGTCGTTTAACGCAGCCAAAAGAGAGATACTACTATAAAAGGAGGTTAAATCTTAAGCAGAGGTAGATGCGAAAGCTATAGCAAAAAGATCTTCAACCACCTACGTTCCCCTCGCTCTCATCCTCTCTGTCGTACATCTCTTGCTTGGCAGAATTCCCATGATAGCAACGAGTACAAATTCAGTTCGCTATGACTCCTGTGCTTGGTGGTGATCACGATTCGCCGTTGGATTTTGGGAAACAAACGATCCACAACAAGCTCGAAGTACCGCCGGAGGTGGGGCAAATCTGTTTTAAGAATACTGCATCAAATGTAGGCCTCAGCATCATTGTCCAACTAGGTACAACAACTCACTCGAACTTGGGTAACACTCAAGCAGTCGAACAATTTCACTCCCAACTCGGTTGCAACATCCACTCGGGAAGTATTCCTGAGTACTTAGCTTTTGTTCCCGACTCGGCATAGGCTTACCTGACTCGACATCAGCTTACTCGACTCGGTGCTCAGAGTACTCGACGAATCAACGATTCGACTACTCGACGAATCAACAATTCAACAACTCGACACTCAACCGACTTGCACTCAGCGATATGCTCTTTCACTCGGCCTCAACAATCGAGTAAAATCCCGACTTGGACTCGACTTCCGACTCAGACTCTGTTTCCCACTCAGGCTCGGGAAGTATTAGGGCGCAAACTCGTGGTACTTAGGAGAACTCGGAGTCCTACTTGTGCGTGGACAACCCAACAACTCTGCCTTAATCTTTAAGATGGACAGCATTATCAGCTCAGGTCGCTCAACAAATAAATCTGTTTTGTTAGACAATAAAATTGTCTAACAACTACAGCATTACAATTGAGCCACAATTGCTTGGAACAAAGTCAAATGAAGAGCAGATGATCAAAACAAAAAAAAAATGCAAAGTCAACTGAAGAGCGAATGATAAAAAAAATAACAGTCAAATGAAGAGTGGATTATCGGAAAAAAAAAGAAGTCAAATGAAGAGCTGAAAATGGTTTTCACCTTTTTGTCTTGCCTTATACTTCCAGAATAAGAAGCCACATAAAATGAGAAGAGCCGCCAAAGCCGACATGGATGCAATCAGGGCCACTCTTTTGGTGGTCTTGTCCTTGTTCCCTACAGTAGAATGCTTCATAATTCCATAAAACAAAACTAGTAACAGCACAAAAAATATATATAATTTGCATAGCTTTACACGTTTTTTGTGGGATATTAATTTTATACAAATTGAATTGAATATTGGAAAACGTGCCTGTTGATTAATTTAATCACAATATCCTGATCACAACCATGTTTCCCATTTTTCTTCGTACATAACAATTCATAATGGTTCATATCATGCATCTAATTGATCGTGCGAAGAACAGCCAAGCTTAATTGGATGAGATCGATGGGTGTTACTCATTCAGAAAGACTCATCAAACGGCAACCAATGGTAAAATGATTTTATCAATTGGAGATTGAAGTAACTAATCAATCAACAAAGAGCAATTGATGAACTCACCCAATTCGGATGCAGCGAGCTTGATGTTGAGATCGTAGTCGAAGATGGTTGATTGGTAAATGTCGACGAGGTCGTTCTTCCACACCATGCACGATATATCAGTGGCGCCGAAAGCATAGGCCACGCACGAGCAGTCTTCCGAGCAAACGTCCCGGCAATCCGCCTCGTCTGCCGAGTTTCTGGACCAGACGGCGTGGTCCGGCAGCTTCATCTTATCCACCTTCCGGAACCCGTCCGGTCCACTGCTGTTACTGGTATTGTTGCACGCCAATTTAGACCGGCGCACGCAACCCCCGGTCCAATTGCCTGCCGCCCATTCCTCCGCGGACTGCGGCTGGAACCCTAACAGGCAGTCGCACCTCGGCCGCCCCTCGCCATCCAAGGAGCAGCTGCCGTAGGCCCCGCAGGTGTCGTACACCTCGCACTCGTCCGTGGGCTGCTCCCAGACCGCGCTCCACAACCGGGTCGCCGGTGACTGCATCCACGTCTGCTCCACTCCGTCCCACCGCATCACGAACCGCAGCAGCGACTCGTTGTGCGGCGTGTAGGTGAAGTGCCTGTTCTCCCCGTCGTAGGCAAACCCGAAGCTGTTCAGCGTCCGCATCACCGTCCCGATGAACTTGTGCCCGTTCCACTCCCCCGACCGCCACCGGGGCACCCGCGCACCGCCGATCTCTTCCCAGATGAAGAGCTGGGCAGAGCCCTGCGGGTCGATGCCCATCGAGTAGTTCCCCGGCGCCGGATCGTGGAGGCTCGCCCACGACGTGAACAGCCGCGGCTCTCCCGTCGTCGCGTTGAGCCCCACCTGCATCCCCGGGAGGAACGTGTCCGTCGGGTGCTCGAAGCTCTGCCACATCATCTCGTCGCCGGCGGAGGCCCCACGGATCACTAGATTTCCACTGATCAGCAGCTGCAAGGTCGCGTTCGGGCCGCCGGACGCACCAGCGGTCCAAACGAGGTTGTCCGCCCTGTCGAGCACCGTCAGATCGCCGGATGGGGAGAGCTCGATGCGGCCGCCGAAGCCGCTGATGGGGCGGCGGCGGTTGGCCACCCAGACCACGTCCGGGGTGACGGAAACGTTGGGGTGGTACCAAATGCCGACGTAGCGGTTGGTGGAAGAGTTGTTGGGACTGAAGAAGCCCAGCACGAAGACATCCCCGGAGGAGACGAGAGTTCCCTCGCCATCATCAGTTAGAGGTTCTCCCTGCCTCAAGGTGTCCGACGCCGCACCAGAGACGAGGATCAGGGATGAAGAGAGCAAGAGGAAGAAGAAGAGGAAGATCCGATTGCTTTTAGATATAGCTGAGTTAATTATAATAAAATAAAATTATTAAAAAAAATAAAGATTTAAATTTTGATAAAATTAAAATAGAATAGAGTTATAAAAAAGATAAAAATTTGAATTTTGATAAAATTAAAATAATATTTTTTTATCATAGTCAATTATATTTATATAGAGGATTGTAAAATTGATTTCATGTGTCTTATTAGAATGGTGGATTTTATTTTTTATAAAAAAAAATAACTTGATTAGAATAGAATAAAATAATAATAATAAAATAGAAGTGGCCGGAGAAATAAATGAGGCTCGACGCTCGAATAACGGAGTTATGGATTCATTTTTCATTAAATTTGTTAAATTGGACAAAAAGAAATCTTCAAACCCTTCTTACCTCCATTATCTTTAAGAAATGCTGCTCTTCTTCAGTCTTCACCCACCACACGCGCTAGCCTCCTCTGCTTCTGTCCGCATACATTAATTTGGCTAATGCCGCACGTTTTATATTTGAGTAATAGAGTGGTGACACTGTGACGGAGACTATTAGAGCAGTTTGAATTTGTCTTTTCTTTCTCCATGACTTGATACGTTGGCACGCACTTCGTGATTCGCCTGATTTGAAAGTGTTTTTCTTATTTATCTCGATAAAAATATGCAACACTGCACGAGAAAAATGACGCTCAAGTTCTCCCTTCGTCAACCTTCTTAATGAAGACAAGCAAACGAATAAATACGTTGATTCACATAGAATAATAAAAACATTTAAAATATAATAAATACGACATCAAAATTGTCAAACCACCTTGAAACTTAGAACGAAATTTATGAAGCCAAATCTCATACAGAGATATAACTCTCATATAAAAAAATTAAATTTAAAATTTTATTAACTTCAAGATGTCTTAAATACAACTCTAAACTCCTTTATAAACTCGACTAAGAACCAATATGGAAATAAATATTTTAAATAAATAAAATGAGATACTCTTAGTATTAATTATAATTATTCCCTATTTATTACTATAATAGAAAATATTATTTACTATATAATAAAAGCTAAATCTCTAATAATTATAGATGCATCAATTTAATTTAAATATTTTTTAATTTGTTTATTTATCATGGATTCGTCAATTTAGAATTTATCATCAATTATCTTTTCTACATTATTGATTTCCTTATTTATATTATTCTCCTCCGTCGATGAAAATTAGACTCCTAACGAGTTGTGGACTTTCATTTTTACTGTTATGGATCTTGTAAGGTAAATGAGCCATGGATAGGAGCAAAATTGAAGTTTGACAAAGGTTCAAATTTCGATGAAATCGATATAATATCCTCCTCTGTCATGGTCAACTGTAACTTCTCGATTTATCTCCTCGTAGATGGTCGTGGGGGTGACCATATGGGATCGTTAGGATGGCAGATTTCATCTTTTTATAGAAAAAATGATAATTAATGGATATAAGTAGTATCAAAATTGAATCATTAAACTTTAGCTTTGATATCAATTGATGTGGTAGAAATGTATACCAACAAAGGACTAACATATTGATCTACACAAAATAAGTTAGGAAAATCTAATAGTGTGGAAGCATGCAGCAATAAAAATTAACCTATTAATTCACACAAAATAATTAGAAAAACTAAAAAAATATGATAAACACAATATCAAAATCGAACTATCAAACCACTCAGGAACTTGAAACGAAGTTGATGAAGCGAACATCACACAGAGGGATAATTCTCATATGGAGAAGTTAAATTGAAAATTTTATTAATCCCTAGTTGCCTCAAATACAAAACTATAGATTTCTTATATAAACTAGACTCGACAATATATAGAAATAAATATTTTAAAAAAAAGAAAATGTGCTACTCTTAATATGATTGTAATTATTCCTTATTTACTATCAACACTAAAAATATTAATTATCATTTGATAAAAATTAAATCTCTAATTATTGTAGATGTGTCAATTTTAAATATTTGTTAATTTATTTTCATTTATCGTGGATGCATCAATCTTTCTTCAGCATCAATCTGAATTTATGAGTAATTGTCTTTCCTACATCATTTATTTACTTGTCTGCATCACTCGTCCTCTCAGCCAACATCCCACTGGGCAATAATAAGATATGTGAGTCCCACGGGTGAGATGTAACGGTAAAGAACTCATATGGATAATTAAACATATTAAAATTTGAATTTTATTATGAACGAATATTTTAACGGTTGTCCTTTAAATATACATAAATTGTTCTCCAAATTTATTCTAATAACAAAAGAAAGATAATCTATCTAATATAAAAATAATAATAAAATATATGAATGGAGTTTTTATGATTGCTAACGAAAGGTGAGATAACAACCATAATCAAATCTTATTCAATTAAATAGAGTCGGCTAAAAAGGACAATTCAGTATGAAACTTCTACAAGATTTCAAAAAGTAGGAGTAAAGTCAAAATGAGCTTGGATCAAGTCAGCCTGACTTAAGCGAAGTTCGGATACGGTCAAATTGAATTAAGCTGAAGTTGAATCAGGATAACCTCAAGTCAACTTTGTTTGAGTCACCTTCGAATGTGGTTCAGCCAAATTAGAATTCAACTCAGTAGTTGTCAAAGCGGTTGTTACAAACGGGCGTAGCTGTTAAAGCGCTGACCACTAAGAGAGGTGTCCCTCAACAAAGAAAGGAAGAGGTGTCACTTTCTATTTAAAGGTAATCAGTTGTAACACTCAGGCAAGCAATTCATTTTTTTACTCCTTTATATTTATCATTCATTTTTTCCGTTCTCCACCTTTTCTCTGAAGTTTAACTTGAACGTCGAAGTGGCAGAATCGAGTTCCAACTCGGCTATCCTCCTAACATTTTCTTTAAGTTTTAGACCATTGTTCAAAGATCTCCTTACTCAATAACTGATGCTCGACTGCTAGCGCCCGACACCTCTCGAAACCCGACTCCTTTGAAGACCAACCCGATTAATATCCAATTGGCTGAAAGTACTCGGTCATGGTTACTTTGTTGAGTCATTCCATCCCTTGATCTCGGGCTGAATCAAATTGATGTCGTCTATAGGAAATAATTCGAGCTGAGACGTTAAGATGGGAGACACAAGAAGAAATCCAGAAGAGGGCCATCAATCTGACCAACTCACTGACTGCCAAGTGTTAACATAGGCACCCAAGTACTGAACACCAGCACAACTCGAGTTTGAATAGATTGTGCCTCGAGCTTGTATACGTGGACTCTTCTTTAACTCATTTTCATGCATATTATCGATTTACTAATCCATGCAATATTGCTGCTATCTATTCATAAATTTTGTCTCCTTGAAAGTGTCTTTAGAAATTCTCACGTATTGTATTTCCCTCTATCTCAAACAAAGGTATCCATCAGCATTCCCTTGGTCTCAAACCAAGATGCCCAATCCCTCCAGACAAAGGTGTCCTTGAAAGCTATTCTTTGTCTCAGACAGGCCTCCATCGGTAACATTCCCTTGGTCTTGACCAAGGCATCCAACCGCTCTATCTAAGATAGATGCATCCTTCTAATAATTCCATGTCTCGGACAAGCATCCA
>NW_027432809.1:0-12864 GCF_044706935.1 Curcuma longa
TTCTTTCTGTTGGGATCCAATCAAAGTCTCACATTGAAAATATATGAAAAATATCATAAGTTTATAAGATGGAAGATATTGTTGGGTTGCAAGGGTAGAAACATAGTCCCACATCTAAAGTACATGGAAAAGATCATGGGGTTAAAAAGATGAAAAGTATCTCCATTGGTATGAGACCTTTTGGGGAGAGTCCAAGAACAAAACCATGAGGGCTTAGGCCCAAAGTGGACAATATCATATCATTGTGGAGATATTTTGATTCCATCGGTATTAACAAGTGGTATCATAGCGAGACCACTCTTCACCGGACTAACCGCTGGATGAGCCATGATCCAGATCTAACCATGTGGTTTGAACTTTAAACAAAGGAAGTGGGTGCTCCCGTGTCTGAATCAAGAGGATCAGACACTAGGTGAGAATTCCTAGTAGGTCGGATGGACCGAGGGGTAAAAAGTCCTAGTTGCGACTAAGTGGAAAGTCCTAGTAGATCTGGTAGATCGAGGGGCAAAAAGTCCTAGCTATAGCTAGGTGGGAAGTCCTAGTAGGTGGGAAGTCCTAGTAGGTCGGATGAACCGAGGGGCAAAAAGTCCTGGTGGGTCGAGGATTCAGACATCAAAAACGACGTTGAAGGGGGCCTGTGGTCCTTTGTTTGAGGGGGGATTGTTGGGTTGTAAGGGTGCAAACATAGTCCCACATCTAAAGTATATGGAAAAGATCATGGGGTTAAAAGGATGGAAAGTATCTCCATTGATATGAGACCTTTTGGGGAGAGCTCAAGAATAAAGTCATGAGGACTTAGGCCCAAAGTGGACAATATCATACCATTGTGGAGATATTTTGATTCCATCGGTACTAACAAATATCTCTATTGGTTTGAGGCATTTTGGGTAGAGCCCAAGAAACTTACTTAACACATTGTCTCCAATATATTGCTAAACCCTAAACTAAGTATCGATTACATCAACATCCAAATTGTTTTAGGGCAGTTTAGCCCCTCTAAATTATACTTATTTACTTTCACTCGTAAAATTTGCTTGCTCATACCTCTAATCCCTATTACACTATTATTTTTCAACTGATGTCATTGAGGCTCTATCAAACAATTTAAATTTTACAATAGTTCAACATAAGCAGAACTATTTTTGAATTTCATATCCAATTTTAGAGATCAATGTGAATAGCTCTGAAAGCTAATTTCATACTCGTAGACAATAAAAATTTTCCAAACCCAAACTATACCCCCAATCGTTGCAATGCATATATAAAATCGAAGAAGTTAAACAGGCAAATAACTAGAATATACAAATGGAAGAAGGATTAAATAGGAAAAAAATGTTGAATATTTATTTGGTTTTATTTTTCTTATAATCCATGTTTATGAGTCTTAAACTCAATTATTCTGGAGGTAGATGGTCTTCTCTTTAATTTGTCTATCGGGTGATTCCAGAAGTATGAGCAGTTCGTCTAACAATCAATATATTTTTCATCTTATTGGAGGAAAATATCTTACAGTGTGTAGTGACTGAAATTCAAACCATAGGTGCTAGATTAATTTGGTACATCTTACTGCTGCACCATGCCCAGGAGCACTTCTACTGTTTGTTTTGATATCACAAATGAAGGATTGAGAGCCCCAAGGTAATGATCCAGTGATAAGATGTTCAGTAGTTTACTCAAATATCTACAATTCGAATCTCAACTAAGGGTATTTTCTAAGATTAATGGAATCATAAAAACTAAATAACTGAATTATAAAAAAAAACAAACAAACGAAGGATTGGAATCCTTATACAGACCTCATTAAGGTGGTACAGAAAACAAAAACTATCTCCCTGTGGCAAACATCGAAACTTTCCCATTGGATAAAGCCTTTGTGAAACTTTAGGTATCATCTATTATGGTGAAATTTGGATGTTTATAGTCGAGTACTCGTGAAAGAGAAAAATGAAAATGTTATAGAATCAGAAAGATGATTACAGAAGAAAAACATACTCCATCCTTCGATTACCACTCTCATTTTATATTTTTTACTGAGTAATAGCTCCATTCCTTTTACAATTGCCTTCGATCTCCATTAATGGCCACAGCTCCAAGATCCGTCTGTTATATTCGATGGAATCTATATATATCTCCATAACGATACGATATTGTCAAAAGGCCTCGTACCAATGAGATATTTTCCATCTTATAACCCCAGGATCTTTCCCATATATTTCCAATGTGGGATTTTAATTGTATTCCAACAATTTACCCCTCAAACAAATGACCACTGGGAGCCCCCCTTAACGGTCCCAATGGACCCCTTATTGGTACGGATCCCAACGGACCCGCCCCCTTAACGGACCCTTTATTGGTATGGATCTCAACGGACCCGCCCCCTTAACGATCCCAATGGATCTCTTAATGAGAGCCCCCACCACATGGACCCGCTCTGATACCACTGTTATATCCGATGGAATCTATATATATCTCCATAACGGTGCAATATATTTCCCCTTTTAGAGCCCACGCCTCATGGTTTTGTTTTTGGGCGTCCAAAACCATCGTACCAATGAGATATTTTTCATCTTATAACTCCAAGATCTTTCCCATATATTTTCATTGTGAGACTTTGATTGTATTTCAACACCGTCCCTCTGCTAATGACTAATATTCATCATTATTGATCGTCTTCATTACCAATCACTCCTTCCCAAAATGTATCACATTCGGATTGACCTCTCGCCCATGGATATTCCTAAATGCTCCCAAGCACCAAATGTTCCCAACGTACACACTTGACTCTGAGCATCAAGCACAATACGATCCCAAGCTCTCATGTACTCAGGACCTTGAGTGTTAAGCATCATATCTCCCTCCTCTAACCCATCCTTCAATCTAACTCATGTATCTTAGCCACTCGAGCTTTTCGACTTCTTAATCATGGATTAATACGGGGTATCATCTATAGTTCGACTTTTGATGTTGACAAATTCATGTTTGAGTTTCATCAATCGACTAATTTTGAAAGTGTACAGTCAGAGTATAACTTGTGTATATTCAGAAGAAGTCGACGTCTAAGATATAATTAAAGTAACAATTAAGTTGATAATATTGTTGAAAATGTGAATGGAAATAAGGAAATGGAAGGATGGAGAAGATCCTTATATGAAGGAGTTTAGTCCCACATTGGTAGTTGAAGGACAACTTAGTTGGTTTATAATGTATCACAAGCATTAATGTTGTGAACAAATACATGGGAAGAGGCTCTCTCTCACGTGTGGGCTCGGATTGTACTACCCGCAAGGTGACTCGTGCGAGCGCGCGTTGAATGAACGATCGATCATGGCATAATTTGCCCAAGTGGATCAATCACGGCTTACCTTTCCTCTTGCTTCTCCTCTCTGGTGATCATGGCTTCCCTTTCCTCTGCTTCTCCTCTCTGGTGATAGCCTTTCGGCATAATCGGTTCATTGGGAATGATCTGTGCTTGATCACTTTGTCGGTCATGTCGTTGTATCTTGGAAAACAGTCGTCCATCACCTTCTAAAGCACTTAAGAGTGGACGAATCTGTGTTTAAGGACATTGTAAAAATTACAGGCCTCTACACCGAGTAGTGCTCCGGTTCGTTCGAGCATCGCCAAGTTTTGCACCAACTCGACCAAGTACCACCGAATACTACTCCGTATTGTCCGAGTACCGCCGAGTACTCTTCTGCTTCATCCGAGCATCGCCGAGATCTACATCAACTCGGCCAAGCACCGTCGAGTACTCTTCTGCCTCGTCCGAGCATCTCGGAGTACTGTACCAACTCGGCCGAGTACCGCCGAGTACTATTCCGCCTCATCCGAGTACCGCCGAGCACTACTCCGCGTCGTCTGAGTACTGCTCCGCCTCGTCTAAGTACTGCAGGGTATTACTCCAACTCGTCCTAGTACCCCACGCTCGAGTCCGAGTTTTTTTGATATCGTGAAAAGAGCTATTAAAAGTCATTGCCGCAGATCTACCCTAAGAAGAAAGTCAAATTTTCCAACAAATATTTGATGGCGATGAACTTTGCATGCCCACAACAGAGACTAGTCTCGTGGCAGTTGGATGAAGGAACTTGCAGCAATGGGTCGTTGATGAAACAAACATTCCACTCGATCGGTGGCTCAACTAACTCAACTGAAAACCAAGTTTGCAGTTGTGTCAAATTAAATTATATATATATCAGCTTAATTAAATCCACGTGTTCTAAACAATGAGTAACCTATTCGACCAGAGTCCAACACGTCTTCACATGTCTACTATTCTATTCATTTCATTCATCTCTCTGCCGTTTCCTTCACTTCAACTAACGCTAGCTCTATTTATCCAAAAATCTCATAAACTCTGACTATATATTTTTTAATAATCTATGATGAAATATTTATATTTTTTAATTTATTTTAATAATCAATAAAAAAAATTTATGAAATTGAATAAATCATCTTCAAGATTAATTGATTCGAAGAATTAAATATCTGAATTATCAAAAAAAAATTATCCCTCTAGCATTGTACTAGAGTAGAAAGTTTTCATGATTAATCAGACATCTATAAATCGATTTCTAAGTATGACTTACTATGGATTAATTTTTTCATGTGAGAAAATAACTTTGAGAAGCGGAGCAATGCGTCATTTGCACTTTTGGATTTATCGTAATAGTCAGTGGGAAATTTTTATGAGACGATCACCTTCAAAATTAATTAATTAAAAAAAATAAGATATGTGAATAAATAATTTTTTTTTGAAATATTAGTTATTGAACAACAAGATATTTATAATTTCTGATTTATTTTAATAGTTGATAATTAAAAATTTTATATGAGATCGTATCCATCATCTCTAGAATTAATTAGTTTGAAGAATTAAATATCTAAATTATTAAAAACTATGATTGGGAGTTTTCATAATTAATTAGATATTTATGAATTATCATAATTCGAATTAATTTTAGAAGAATACTGTAAATTTAAAAAAAAAGTTTTTTAGTAAACATTATAATCATATTATTATTATTTCATTAAAATATTTACTTTATAAATTTAAATATATATTAGTATTAGTTTAATATAAACAGAGCAATGGATGAATTCATAGGTTTTTCAGCAAACTACAAAATAATAGTGTTAAGGATTCCAAAATCCAAGACTTGACTTAAAAAAACACCATTAACAAATAGTGAAAGACCATTAAATTAAACCCACCTTGCCGAAAGTTGGTGAAAGTGAAAAATAACTTACAAACACCAATCGGTAAGTGATCTAAAGTCTCATCAATCTTCTAACTAAACCCATTAATTCCTCCTCTCTCTCTTTCTCTCTCTTCTCTTCTTCTCCCTTCTCCGGCCATGACTTCCTCAGCCCCCTTCCTCCTCTTCGTCGCCGGATTCCTCCTCGCGCCGGCTTCCGCCGTCTTCCCCGATGCCTCCACCTTCACTGCCAACCCCTGGCTCCCCTTCAAAAACCTCTCCGGGTGCCGTCACGGCCGCGACTGGTCCGGCCTCGCCGCCCTCAAGGACTATCTCCAGCACTTCGGCTACCTCCCCCGGTCCAACTTCACGGATGCCTTCGACGACGAGCTCCAGGTGGCGATCCGCAATTACCAGCGCAACTTCGGCCTCAGAGTCACCGGGGAGCTGGACGCCGCCACCGTTTCCCAGATCATCACCCCTCGCTGCGGCGTGAGCAACTTCGTCGAGGCGGCATCGTCGCCGTCGACCAGATCGCCGCAACCTCTACGCCTCTTCCAGCATCCCCGGTGGCCCTTCTGGCAGCGTGAGCTCAGGTACGCCATCACCGAGACCTCCGACGTCTCCATCGACCGCTCCGTGCTGGCGAGGTCCTGGCCCGGGCCTTCGCGCGGTCGGCCTCCGTCACCATCCGTCGTTCTCGGAGACGGATTCGGAGGCGTCGGCGGACATCCAGGTCGGGTTCTACCTGGGTTCGCACGGCGACGGGGAGCCGTTCGACGGGCGCGCCTGGGGACGCTGGCTCGCGCGTTCTCGCCGACGGACGGGCGGCTTCACTTCGACGCGGCGGAGGCGTGGGTGGCGCGGGGGGATGTGGCGAGGGCGAGGTCGGACGCGGCGGTGGACTTGGAGTGGGTCGCGGTGCACGAGATCGGGCACCTGCTGGGGCTGGGCCACTCGACGGCGGCGGAGGCGATCATGTACCCGTCGCTGAGGACGCGGACGAGGAAGGTAGAGCTAGCGAGCGACGACGTGGAGGCGATTCAGAATCTGTACGGGAGCAACCCCAACTACCAGGGCGGCGCGGGGAGCACGCCGGAAGACATCCCAGAGAGGAATGGGGCGGACGGCGGGCGGCGACGGTGGTTGCCAATTTTGGCAATTCTGACCGTTGGATTGTGGTGGGAATAAGTAGAATTGATGGTCATTAAATATTTTCTTTTCTTTTCTTCCTTTCTTTTTTTTTCTTCTTATTGACACATTTACATCATTTTTTTGGTTTTATTTGTTTTGATACGATGAGTCAGATGTAGTCATACTTGTATAGTTATACAAAATTAAATACACTATTGTTAGAAAATCATGAATGGAGAAAAATTTAGACAAAGATCGCGATTTCCTTTCTAGCTCGACACCTATTAATCCCAACCTTCCTCTTCTTACTATGCGTGTGTACTTGATCTAGGTTGGAATTTATTTCACAATCTATTGGAGATGATTGTCAAAGTTACAAATAAAAAAATTGTTTGAGCACCGCTCAGTCAAATGTCATCGCCATGTTGGTGAGTACTGAATCTTTTGTGCTCGTTTTTTTTTTTTTTTTTTTTGCTTAAGGTCATAACCTTCTTACATCTAAATTGCCGATAAAGGTCATTTATTACAGTTACACCCTCCTGGGCATATGTAAGAGAATCTCTTCCCATATATATGTTCATAATCCTAATGCTTGTGATATATTATCAATTAATCATCACCCTTGTAACCCAACAATTCACAATTCCCCCTCTCAAATAAAGGACCACAGGCCCCGTTTGATGTCTGAATCCTCGACCCACCAAGTCTTTCTGCCCCTCGGTCCACCCGACCTACTAGGACTTCCTGCCTAGCCCGCAACTAGAATTTTCTGCCCCTCGGTCCATCCGACCAACTAGGACTTTCTGCCTAGCCGCAACTAGGACTTTCTGCCTGATGTTTGGTCCTCTTGATTTAGACATAGGAGTACTCACTTCCTTTGTTTAAGGTTCAACCCACATGGTTAGATCTAGATCACGGCTCTTCCAGCGATTAGTCCGAGGGGCAGAAAGACACCAAGTCTTTCTGCCCCTCGGTCCATCCGACCTACTAGGACTTCCTGCCTAGCCGCAACTAGGATTTTCTGCCCCTCGGTCCAACCAACCAACTAGGAATTTCTGCCTAGCCGCAACTAGGACTTTCCGCCTGATGTTTGGTCCTCTTGATTTAGACATAGGAGTACTCACTTCCTTTGTTTAAGGTTCAACCCACATGGTTAGATCTAGATCACGGCTCTTCCAGCGATTAGTCCGATGAAAAGCGGTCTGGTTCTGATACCACTTGTTAATACAGATGTAATCAAAATATCTCCACAATGGCATGATATTGTCCACTTTAGGCCTAAGCCCTCATGACTTTGTTCTTAGGCTCTCCTAAAAAGTCTCATACCAATAGAGATATTTTTCATCCTTTTAAGCTCATATTCTGAGGCTCTTCCCAAAAAGTCTTATACCAATGGAGATATCTTTTATCCTTTTAAGCTCATGATCTTTTCTATGTGTTTTAGATGTGTGACTATATTTGCACCATTGCAACCCAACAGTAACAAGGTTTATGACTACAAGGAATGACTTAAAGACGGAGGCTTAGAGTGTTGGCACGGTTAAACTACACCTCGACCTTGTCCCAAGAATGAAATTTTTAGTTATCAATGAGTAGAGAGATAGAAGAGATCTTCCCCTTAGATGAACAACAATATCGAGCAAACTAATGGAGCACAAACTTGACTAAAAGGAATTTAGGGATACTCTACTACAACATGATGCATGTGTAAGGCTCGAGTTCGGTAGTCCAACTTGATGGACAAGAGATTTCACATAGAAGCTTTCGGTGTTAAGTTTTCATGCCAATTAGTAGTGCCCATGCCAAGTCAAGTTGCTTTCGAGTTAAAATGAAACAAAATATATAAATATTTTTAAGTGTTCGATAACTTTTAGAGGTTCATAGTCAAAATGATGATCCTAAATCGTAGTGATCACAAACCCTCGTGTGGTCCACAGAAAATGAATTAGATGTTCAGTAGATTCATGTGGCTTAAACCAAGAAGGGACAATGAAAGTAGGGACAAAGGCAAGCAACATTCCTATTGTTCCGGCTTGATGGCGATAATAGTCAAGTCATCAGTCAATAAAATGTCAAGTCAATCTTCGTTAATCCGCTGACGAGAATAACCTGAGGAAGAGAAAAAGGAACGAACGGATTAGCTGGGCGTCGGAGATTCTCAACGAGACCACTCCGACGCTCAAGTCAGAAGAGAGAAAATATAAGTGGTAATATACGTGAAGAATTCTAGCTACCTTTCCTTCATACCTAGGGGTTTATATAGAGGTAGCGAGGACGTGATCTTCGCATCTTACCATTTGCGATTGGCTGTGACTGTTAAAATTAGCCCTCAGTGTCAATTCGGATTGAGTTGGACTCGAGTTGGACTCAAGTCAACTCAGATTGCATGAGACTCGAGTTGGACTCAAGTCACACAAGCCAAATTCAAATTTGATTAAAAGGTTATCATGCATGAGATGCATGATCATTAAAAAGCTGCATGATATTCCTTAAAAGAAAAGAAAGATTGTCATGCATGAGATGCATGATCTTCATTAAAAGAGAAGAAAGATCTTCTGCATGAGATGCATGGGAATTAATAAAATATTAATTTCGGAATTAATATTATATTAATTTCCCCCTTCATCCATTATATCTCATGGTGGGATATAAAAGAGGGTGAGAGGCTCTTGATGAAGGGGTTGTTGGATGCTCTTGCTCTTCCTCTTCTTCTATTCTTCTTCTTGGCCGAATCCTCTTTGTGGCTAGCACCACAGCTGGGTTCTTCTCCATATCAGTGTTCGTGTGGATACCGTGGAGGCACGAACGTACTGATCGTGCTGAGATCCGACGACCTTGAAGGCAAAGAGTTGCTGTCGAGATTGCGAAGGGCACGCATCGAAGGTAAACTCGATTCTAGTAGGTAGAATCGTCAAACGAGTATGTTTTTCACATGGATCTTCTGGAGGGATCCTGTTTTCCGCTGCGTTATATGCGGTTTAATCGGTTTTTCGCGCATATAGATCCCTACAGTGACAACGCCATCAACGGACCAATCTATGATAGTTTTCCCAACATCTAATGGCTCAGCGGTGTTCATTATCTTTATTTGATGGCTAGGATTGTCGGGGACCAAGTCTAAGAACTTGATCTCTATCTTTATCCTTTTGGATGAGTTGATAAGTCTGGCGAAGGAGTTTGCATAATTATCCGTTGATGGCTGACCTGATGACTGAGATCGGAAGATGTGTGACCAATCTGTATGAGTGATCGGGGGGTGCAGGCATTGCCCGAGCTTGTATGAATCGTCGAACTGAATTAAGTATGCTTTTGAGCTCTCCTATGTATGCTCGAGCTGACCTGAGCGAGTGACCGAGCTCTCCTATACGCGTAGCCAAGTTGAACTAAGCGTGCAACTGAGCTCTCATATGTGTGGCCGAGCTGTCCGGAGCGTATGACTAAACTCATCATGTGATTCTAGGACCCAGTCATGAGGTCGGTTGATAGAGTTGGGACCAAGCCATTAAGTCGGCACGTGAGGCTGGGACCAAGCCATGAGATCGACATATGATGCTAGGACCAAGTCATGAGATCGGCAAGTAAGGCCAGGATCGATTCATGAGGTTGGCTCAATACTTTAAGGTCACATTTCGAGTCTTGAGAGAGCTCAGCACAATACTGCAGAGAGACCGTGACTTCTTTACTGGATGAATGCTTATTTATTCTTTTTCTCTTGCTTCTCGTTGTACCCGAGATCCACGTCATTAATAATTTCCAATATCCATAACTTTCAATATCACTAGATATTCATACCGGATCACCTATGAAGACAACCCACCCCGAGAAGGTAGAAAAAATTTATTAGACGAGATGCTACAAGGATAGATGCAACTAGGGATAGGTAAAGCTAAGAAAATCATGCGTATAATGATGATCCTAAATCATGAATTGTAGTGACCACGAACCTATATACCCCCGTGTGGTCCAAAGAAAATGAATTGGATGTTGAATAAATTCATGTGGCTTAAACCAAGAAGGGACAATGAAAGTAGGGACAAAGGCCAGCAACATTCTCATAAAGACGATCCGAGAAGGTAGGAAAAATTGTTAGGAGAGATGCCACAAGGATAAATGCAACTAGGGATAGATAAAGCTAAGCAAATCATGCATATAATTTAAGGTTCTTCAACAATGAGATTAATTAGATTATGATATTTGATATAACTATTAGTTAACTATATGATATATAATTTAATTAATCCATCATAAATAAAATATATTGGGCAAAAATTAAAAATGCATTCTTTATTGTCCTTCTCATAAGAGTACACTTCTTTTTTAAAAATATGTTAAATCTCAAAAATATCTTTATTTCAACAATATTATAAAGGTTAGTAGTATAGCAGCTACCATATATAATAAAATTCTTTTAATTTTATCAAAATTATTACACATGCATGAAGTACTATTGTATAAAAATTATTTCAATTTGATCAAAATTATCTCAATTTGATAAAAAAAAAATTGTAACAACTATGAATATAATGTTGTAATAGCTACGTACTACATTTTTAATAGATATGTTAAGTTGCATGCAATGGTTTTGAAGTTTTAAATAATTTTAATTAAATTAATAAATAATATTTTAATATAAAAGTATTTAATGAATAATAATTTTGATGAGTTGAATTTAAAAAATATTAAGTCAATTTATTTTAACATTATTCTTAGCAGTTAAAAAATACTTGATAAGAATATTTTGGTGAAAAATATATATTACAATGTTATTTATATATATATATATATATATATATAAAAGATTTTGATATTCTACGCGATTAGCGTGTGCCACGCGATCTACCATCCATTACGCAATCGCGCGCTAGATCTGACCGTTAACATAAAAAATTAGCATGACAAGCACAGCGCCACTTGAAAGTCGGTCGGACTCAATTGCATGCAAGTGGAAATCGCGACCGACAGTGGCGTGCACCGGTCTCCGAGTGATGCGGCGGCCGGCGGTGGCCGGACGGTGAAGCGGGAGCGCCGATAGTGGCGATTTTCATACCGCAGGCTAACATTACTACCAATAATAATACTAATACTAAAAAAAGGACTCTTTTATATTTTTATCCATATATATATAATAATAATAATGGCTAATTAATATATATTATAAAATAAAAATGAATGGATTAAAATGAATTTAATACGAGGAGTGAGTGAGTATTAAAGAACAGTTTTTTAACGGTATTTTATCGAACCACGTATTTGATTTTGTGGAACTAAAATGCACACCTCATTTCACTGTTCATCCGAACTAATATCGTTTTATTTCGGCAAAAACAAATCTAATCTCTCATTTTCACTGTTCATAATGAAAGAATATGAAGTAAGAAGTCTAAATCAAGATGGCAAAAAGTCAATGAATTATTCAAAGAAACATAAATGGAACTTGAACATTTATCTTCGTAAAATTAATTATTTTGTCCAAGTTAATGCCTATCCTCAATCACGAGCTCATTGCAAGATTGTGAGTGATATTGACTAATGCTGGAGGAAAGCAAAAGATTTTTTTTTTAAAAAAATTGATCATTTCAATTTTGTCTCTTTTTAATTTATCATCAAACAATTTACTTCGCTACTAGGGACACATTGGCACTCTCGAAGTCACCCTCAAATGAAGAATCGATGAAGTCAGTCTCATCATCCGAAAGTGTTCATTTTTCACTTCTTGTAATCGGCCTCTCCGACGCATCAGAGCCCAACAGACTAAGTCACAGCTCGATGTGCTTGACGTAGCCATTTCATTTGCTTTCTTTCAAATCTGGAAGAAACACCACTGATTCATAGAATCTACCCACGAATCGATTCAAAATTCTAGCCTCAATCTTAAATTATCATTGACTTACCGTATCTCTTTGTGTCACTAGAAGGAGGCGAAAGAGACCATAGAGGAAACTCATCGAGACAGAGATAAAATTTGAGTTGTCAAGCGGGTCAACCCATGACGGAGCAGGTGAACTCATAGCGGACCCATCACATGGCAGGGCGGGGTGGAGTGGGTTGACCCACTTAGTTTGGTGGGTTGGAAAATCTTCAACCCAACTCAACTGAAGGCGGGCCGCGAATTAGGCGGGCCAACCTACGATCCTGTTAAAAAATAAAAAAATATTAAAAATTTTAAGTTTAAATTATAATTTCAATTGATCAAGTTGAATTTTTAAGTTTAAATTATAATTTTTAAACTTGAATTGAATTGTAATTTAAATGGATAAAACTCATTAATTCATTGAGTTTTCTACTTTAATTTTAAAATTTAAAATAAATAAATAAACTTTCTCAACTCGCGGACCAACCTAAGCCCGACGCGGGCAATCTATGAGGGTCGCGGGCCTAAGCGGGTCAACCCATCTGAACTCATCTTAAAATGGATTGATAAAATTTCAACTCAATCTGTCTAAATTATTAGACGAGGTGAGTCAATCTGACGAACTTAATCTAAATTGATGACCATAGATAACAGAGGCGGACTACTAGATTAAGTTTGTTTTAG
>NW_027432810.1:0-3249 GCF_044706935.1 Curcuma longa
TGATCAAGAATGCAATTGTGCTTTATAGCTACATCTGTACATGCGCTCTTTTCCCCTTCCCAAACATGCCAATTTGTGAATTAAGCTTAATACAGCCTGAATAAGAGAGTAGCATAATTCAATCGTTAAATCAATTAATTCAAGATCCTTAAGAGCCTACTTATACACACTAAAACAATTAAAGCTAAACAAAGAAATAGCTGGTGAAGATTTTCAATATGAAAAAGTAGAAACATAATAATGGGCTTATTTGTCTTGGCGGCTAGATAGCTATTGTTTCCTTAACAAAGTAAGTACATATTTAATTAATTTCCAACAAAGTGATGCAAGAGGATTCGAAGATTTTTATTATTATTTTTGATAATTTTTATTTTTAATAATTTTAAAATTTTTGGTATTTATAGTTTTGGAAATTTTTATTTTTTTTATATTTTAGGATTTTAAGTCCGTTTAAGATTTTTTAGGATTTTAAATAATTTAAGATTTTTTTTTCCATTCTATTAGAATTTTTTTTTACAAGTTAGGGGTTTGGGTCTTTATAAACCATTGTCTAGTTAATGTTTGAAAAAAAAAAGTTTTTGATTTAATAATATTTTCGATAGTGTCATTTTTTTCTATCTCCTGGTATTCTTTCTAATTAACAGATTTTAGATGATTGATTTTCGGTGTTCGCAGTCAATCAATGGAATTAATGTTGCCTGCAGGATACTCGCTATCCTGTTCAGTGTCAATTGGTACCAGAGCTCTTAAAAATGATAAATCCCAGTTAGCCCCATTGACTATCTCTGGGGGTACTAGAGCTCTTAGATCTTATGGATGGTTGTCATTGTCGGTGATCATGGTCATGATAGGCAAGTTTCGACAAAGGAAGCCTCGCACCGTGATCGTAGTACCTAAAATGAAATACTTGAAGATCTACAAAGACAAGTCATAAAGTTATCCCAACATCTAGCGGTGCAAGATTGTAAAAGTCGTAAGACCCTTTATTCTCCTTTTGAAAAACCATTAATTTCTAATCGAGGAGAGATGTCGAAGCAAAAGTTTAATTTCGAGAGATTTGGGATCAAGACCCTGCCACCTACAACTTCAAAAGAACATCAGCTTTGCAACACCTCTGCGTTCCCCCTTCCTCCATGACGACAGAGATAACCATGAGGATATGAACCTCAACAACATCGAGTATAATCAATCCTACTTCCCCAATCGTCCGAACATTTGGTGATCCAGTTTATGACGATGTTGACGAAGAAGAGATAGACCTAGATGAAATGTTGATCGAAGACTAAAAGCCCACTTTGTTTGATGGCAATCAGCAGCCTAGTTTATCTATTGACGAAGCCCCAGTCTCCATCATCTCGCCTTGCATTGACCTAACATTCCAATTTATTCAGCATGTAGACGAGACCAAGGTGATTAGCGAGCCGATATATGACAATAATGAAGTCGACGAAACGCTTTATGATGGTGACCATGAATCACAACAAAATCAACCATTATGCTTGGATTCTCCTTCGTGGACAGATGCAAAAGGTGCTAAACGATCAGATGATAAAGTGAATGAGACTCAATTTGCTTCAGCACAATCTTCAAGGTTGGGGATAGATTGTGAAATATCAGATTTTGGCAAAAGTAACATGAAATTTATTTCTTTCGTCACAAATGTAAGTTCTTGTGACCACAGTTCCAAGGATTCGCTTGTAGAATTAGATAAATCCATTGGTGGCACTCAGACTGTTATCTGTTCTATGAAAGGCTCCACTTCAAGCTTGGACTTATCAGGTGTTGTTATTTCTTCATCAAACAACAATGATGCAATTCTTGTTTTGAAAGAGGCTTCTCTAACTTCTACTGTGGGGCCTTCTAGTGAAGCTATGATTGTGATACAAATTTCAAAAATTGTAAAGACAACTATACATTCTGAACATTGCAATAGTGAAAGGTTTCCAAAGACTAATTCACCAGTCTCACTCGGCCATCAAAGCTCTACTATTTTATTTTTTAGAAATAGATGCTTCTATGATTATTTGCCATCATGAAAGCTTGATACTATACCAGGAGAGTCTCCGTAGGAGAAAGAATTTAAGGAGAATAATTTTGAACCATACCAGTTGACACCTCCGGGAAATAAGAAAGTTGATTTTGATGACAGTGATTTCCCTAAGGAAATGGAAGAAACATCTACTGCAAAATCAAATATTTTACAACCAGATTATGTTCCATTAGAAATCCCTCATCAACTTGAAAAGGATAAGGAACAACTACAAGCTTCACATGTAGAAAATGAAGAAATCCAAACTTACATGTGGTAAGGATGTTGAGCCCGTTGTTGATAATTTTATGTAGGATATGAATCTTAGCATAGATCTTTACAGAACAGTTAATTGGGTCAAAATTATCCCCATAGTTCTGGGAAACAATACAAATTCAGTAGATTTCTCTAGTATTTTTTATTATAGTCAATTTAGAGCTTCTCTTGCAATAGATTTAAGTTCACAGGAACGTCACTTCAGCATATGTGAAGTTTCTTTAGAATGGTCATTTTCTTATGACAACACTAAGATTATCATTATGGGAGAGTTTCTTTGTGATCCATCAAAGTCTCCTTGGACAGTTATGTTTGGTGACATTGCGGTTCACATTGAAATTAAAAAGAATAAGTTGGTGTCTTGAGGAACGCGAAGATGGACAAGAGCAACATCCACGATGTCATGCTTGTCAGCGGATCAACGAGGATTCCTAAAGTCCAGCAACTATTAGTAGATTTTACCGAATTGATATCAGATGATCTTCCTCCTGAACTACCATCTGATACTATTTTAAACTCGATCAACGAGTTCTTTCAACCCAAGGTGACTGATGCAGGAGGATCCAAAGATTTTTATTATTTTTTTGATAATTTTTATTTTTAGTAAATTTTAAGATTTTTGATATTTAGAGTAGTTTTGAAAATTTTTATTTTTTTTATATTTTAGGATTTTTAGAATTTTAAATATGTTAAGATTTTTTTTCCTTTTCTGTTAGGATTTTTTTCTTTCTTTTACAAGTTAGGATTTTGAGTCTTTATAAATCATTGTCTAGTTAATGTTAGAATTTTTTTATTATTTAATAATATTTTCGACAGTATTGTTTATTTTCCTATCACCTAGTATTCTTTCAAATTAACAAATTTAGACGATTGATTTCCAATGTTCGTAATCGATCAACGGAATCAATATTGCCTGCAAGATAATCGCTATCTTGTCCGATGTC